>NC_056748.1:1161962644-1161975144 GCF_019279795.1 Protopterus annectens | reverse complement strand
GATCTCAGTTTTTACAAAATTCCAGCTAGGTGTGCTGGCACTAGCCCATATCATCTCATATCTTTCCCCCCTCGAAGACTCAGTCTAGGTTTTCAAGTGATCCTTGAGAAACATGACGAGAGAAATAAGCCTATCTGGGAATGTATTACTGCATTCCTTATCTTGAGACCCCATCTGCGTTGGCATTGCTAACCCCTCTACGGTATTGTACTGTCAAGTCATATGCCTGCAATCCTAAGCTCCATGTTAATAACTTGACGTTTTGCTGGCTGGCTCTATGTAGTCATGTTAAGGGATTGTGGTCTGTAACTACAGTGAATTTCCTTCCATACAGATAAGGCTGAAGTTACGGCAGTGCCCATGCTATGGCGAGACATTCCTTTTTCTACAGCTGCATAACATTCCTCCCTGGTTTGAAGTCTGTGGCTGAGATATACCACTGGGTGCTCTTCTCTCTGTGAGGAAACCTGGCTAAGTACATTCCCCACCCTATGGTGTGAAGCATCTGCCTGTACAACAAATTATTTGCTGTAATCTGGATTTGCTAACACAGGGGGTCATCCCAAAGCTCCTTTAATCTCCTGGATTGCCTGCTCACATGCTGGCGTCTACACTATCTTACCTGACCTGTTTTTCCTCATCAGGTCTGTGACAGGAGCAGCTGTTATACTATAATTGGGGACAAACTTTCTATAGTACCCTGCTGTCCCTAAGAATGCCCTCACCTGCTTTTTGGTAACAGGGGCAGACCATGCCTGAATGGCTTCCACTTTGGCAGGTTCTGGCCTGATCTTACCACTCACCACGCTGTGTCCCAGGTAGGAGACCTCTGCCGTACCCACCTGACACTTACTAGGCTTATTGGTCAAACCTGCCCTTTGCATTCTGCCCAGCATCTGCCTGACATGCTGAAGGTGCTCTTGCCAGGAATGGCTGTAGATGCCATTATCATCCAGGTAAGCAAAGGCATAATCTCCTGCTAGGATACGATCTACCAGCCTCTGGAAAGTCGCTGGGGCATTTTTCATCCCATAGTGCATCTTCGTGAACTCATACAAGCCGAAAGGAGTCATAAAGGCTGACTTCTGTCCAGCGTTGGGAGTCAAGGGCACCTGCTATTAGCCCTTTGTCAGATCAGTCGTGGTGAGATACTTAGCCCCACCCATGTTCTCTAAGGCTTCATCTGTCCTAGGCATGGGGCAAGAATTTGCCTCTGTGTGACTATTTAGTCTTTTGTACTCCACGCAGAACTTGGTGCTGCAATTTTCCTTTGGAACCAGCACCACTGGGGAGGCCAAAGGGACTGCTGGACTCATGGATTACTCTTAGATGTTGTTCATGTTTTACTGTTGCAGTCATCACACTTGGTTTATCCTGCCAGGGGTAGCCCTCAGTTGGCCCGAATACCAGAGGCTTAGTATTTCTGTGTCGGTTGCTGTCGCTCCGGGACTGACGTCAGGTCATCAGTGGTGTAAAATCAGGCAGCCAACACCATTAGATTAGTCTTTCTTGCTGAGGAGCCCGAATCAGAAGCAGTTTGCACGAGTGCTGGTCGGCTGCTAACTGAGTTTCGTTTCCAAATTGAAGTTGAAGTCTTCTAAAGCTAAGTACCCCATTGGGGATCTTTTTTTCTTGCTCTAACCGAAGTCAGAAAAAGTTAACAATTGTCTCGCCAGTGGAAAGCAAATACCACACTGAGACTTCCATTCTTACTGCGTCACCCATTTAGGCCCAGACCATGGCGTACTTCGCTGTCGCCTTTGTGCTTTGTTCAACGCCAGAACTATACGTCATCAGGCCCTTATTGTAGCTAAATAATTTTGATCTCAGTCCCCGTATTCCGATATGGCTTCAGTACCGATTACCAAAAAACCGTAAGGGTAAAGACAGAGACAGACTGCACAGGTCCAAAACTGCCGACGATGCTTCCATTAAGCTAGTCATCAGTTCTCTGATCCTCATTGAGGCGCTTTTGCAGCCCCTGATGCCAGCTTCTGTGGATTTGCAGGCTGCTACTGAGACCCGTTCGGAGTCTGGTATGCATCGAGACTTTTCTTTGACTAAGGATCCTGCAGATGTCTCTACCTTGGATGGGTCCGGAGCCGCTGAGCAGGCACTGGTTTCCTAGGAAGTTCTTTGCACTACCGATACTTGACACAAACCGACGACTTCTTTCTCATCTTCATTTCTTTCTAAAACTACCGAGTTTCTAAGGCCCAGGGTACGAACTACACCTAAAAAAATGATGACCCAAGCTCAGGCACCTGCTTCCATGCCTCAATCTCAAATGCTTAAATTGGCAGAAGACTTTATCATGCTTATTAGGTGAAGCCAACCTACCCCTTCCAAAAGAAAAAGAGACTTATCCCCAGCAGTTTTATCTGACCAGGAGTCCAATGACTCTCAGGTTTCTGAATATGAAGACATGCAACCCTTATCTACTTATGAGGGTTCAGATGCAGAGGAAGCCTTTCCTTCTGCCTCTCTTCCAGAGGATTTTTCATTTGGTGAAACCCTACATTCTTTAAGGGAGCATTTCCAACGAGAATGTTAGGACTATCCTCAGTCCAAAAAGAGAGACAGGGAATTCTTAGATTTACCACAGCACAGATCTTTAGCCATTCCTCCTGTCTTGGATATTGTTAATGATGTCTTTATGGAATCCTGTTCGACTCCTGACACCCTTCCTCCTGCTCCCAGGAAACCTGACAGGTATTGCAGAGTCCCTGACTCTCAACCACAGCTAAGAATCCCAACCCCTGAGACAGGGATTCCCGAGCTTTAGACAGATGGGGTAAAAAAGTATACACCTCTGCAACTCTTGCCATTAAAGCACTAAATTGTCAGTTCCACATGCTGAAATACCAGCAACATACCATGGAGCTGCTCAAACAAAACATATCTACCTTTCCTGCTTGTGCAGAAAATAAGGAATTACAAGAACTTATGCATTCTGCAGTGTGGCTTTGACACCCTAGAAGCATCTTGCAGGGCAGCAGTCACTGTTTCTATACTTAGAAGGCATGCTTGGCTTAAGGAACAGACCTTGCCAGACCATGTCAAATCAAAACTATTGGACGCACCATTGAACAAAGACAATTTGTTTGGCACCAAGGCAGAAGAGGTCTTAAAAAGATGGAAGAAAAAGCTAAATCTATGCAGACAGTTAAAGATAACTTACAGGTCCAGCCTCCGAGGTTCAGTAGGCATTGCTCATCTAAGCGCTGGTCCTTTCCAGCCCCTTCCAGGCCAGCTCAGCCAGCAGACCCCCCCCAGACAGTAGTCCCAGGGAATGCAGAGCTCTATGCAATGGAGTTCCTCCACTTCAAAAACAGAGAGTGCTAAGCCATCCCCTTATGGAAAGAACTCACAATTACTTTACACCTCCACCCCTTACCTCTGCCTACCTGCTTGTGCCTCTAGGAGGAAATCTCTCCTTCCATGCAGACACTTGGGCCTCTATTACCAATGACCGATGGGTCCTCAACATAGTGTCCCAGGGATACAAATTTTATTTCCACAGTCTGCCAAGCCCAAAAGGGTTCTTAGATCTTCCTCCAAACCAGTGGGCAGAGGCCAAAAAACAATTCCATACCCTGATCTCCATGAGGACAATACAGCCTGTTCCTGCAGACCAGATAGGCCAAGGTTTTTATTCCAGGCTTTTCCTGGTACCCAGGAATGAGGGCACCTGGCGCCCAATCCTCGATCTATCAATTCTAAACACCTTCCTGGTGATACCACAATTCAAAATGCTTACCCTCCAGCAGCTTCTTCCTATGCTTTCCAAGAATGCTTGGTTAGCCACCCTAGACCTAAAAGAGGCCTACCTACACATCCCATCATGGAATCCTGCAGGAAATATCTATGTTGTAGGGCAGGCTCTATGCACTTTCAGTTCTCTGCACTTCCCTTTAGCTTATCCACTGCTCCAGAGTTTTCACAAAATGCCTGGCACCAGCCATTGCTTTTTGCAGACAAAGAAATATTCATATTTACCCCTACTTAGACGACTACCTGATTCAGGCAGACAGGAAAAGCTGTTGCGGCACCTGACCTTTGTAAAGGACCTACTGACCTCCCTGGGGGATACTAAAAATGAAAAGAAATCAAAACTAGTCCCCACTCAAAAGATTGTATTCCTAGGAGCAAGCCTGGACACGGCATCCCAGATGGCATTCCTTACTTCATAAAAACAAGCCTACCTGACAGGCTACTTTTCTCAACTAGCCACCAGAACAAAGTTATCCGTAAGGAAAATCCTGCAAGCTCTAGGTTTCATGGCCTCCTGCATTCTACTCATTCCATATGCCAGACTTGCATATGAGGAAACTACAGTGGTACCTAAAAAGCCTTTGGTGTCAATACACTTAGGACCTGGAAACTGTCATAGCTATGAGACCCTGTCTAAGAAAATATTTACTTTGGTGGGCAGCAGCATGCAACCACAACAAGGGTCTTCCCTTCTCACATCCCCACGCTGCCCAGACGCTCACCACAGAAGCATCAGATTATGCCTGGGGTGCACATCTAGATGGCAGGTGCATTCAGGGCCATTGGAGCCCAAATCAAATACATCTGCACATCAACAAAAAAGAGATGCTAGCTGTGCAGCAAGCTCTGACAACTTTCAGACCCCTCCTCTCCCGTGGGCCTCTAGTGATCAAAACAGACAACACCACAGTGATTTGGTATATCAACAAGCAGGGAGGAACTCACTCTTATCCTCTCTGCAGGCTCGGCATCACCCTTTGGCACATGGCTTCAGCCATGCAAATACACCTGCTGGCACAATTCCTTCCAGGTTCCCTAAACTCTCTGGCAGACAGCTTAAGCAGAAACCTGCTAGACTCATACGAGTGGCAGCTAGACCACAGAACCTTCAACCTTGTAACCCAGAAGGGGGCACCCCGAAGGTGGACCTCTGCCTCCCACAACAATCACCAGCTCAGCAAATTCTGCACCAGGGAACCTCACAGCAAGGCCTGGAAAGTAGATGTTCTATTCTTCCAATGGGTAAACCTCTCAATCTATGCATTTCCCCCCTACCACTAATTTCAAGGGTACTGCTCAAAATAAGGAAGGAAGAACCAAGAACAATCTTGATTGCCCCAGACTGGCCACGCCAGCACTGGTACCCACTGCTGCGCAGCCTGTCACCCCTGCCACCATGGCACCTACCTCAGATCTCAACTCTCCTGACTCAGAAGAATGGAGAATTCATGCATCTGCTATTGCAGACCCTGAACCTGGAAGTCTGGCTTATACCCTGACCTCTCCTCCAGCTGCCTGCCTAAGCAAACAAGTCATGGATGTTGTACGTGAGGCCAGATGCTCCAGCACTAGAAAATCCTATGCTGACAAGTGGAAAAGGTTTTGCACCTGGATCCAGGCTAAAGGAGCTGAAACAGCACAGCCCTTCCTACCTCTCATCCTGGATTACCTAGCAGACCTGCTACACAGGGGCCTATCTTTCTCTTCTATTAAAATTCATGTCTCTGCCATCTCTGCTCATTACAGCACAGAGCCACTTCTCTTGTCACACCCTCTCATCAAACAGTTCCTAAGAGGGGCTAACAGTTTAAGGCCACCCAGAAGAGCTCCTACCCCACCTTGGGACCTTAATTTTGTGTTGGAAAAGCTCACCCTACCCCCCCCCCTTTGAGCCTGCAGCTTCAGCAGATTTAAAATTCCTCTCTTGGAAAACAGCCTTGCTTCTGGCCATCACTTCAGTTAGAAGATTTTTCAGAGCTACAAACACTCATGGCTGTACAGCCCTTCATCATTTTCCATGCTGACAGAGTCTCCCTCAGGACTAACCCAACTTTCATGCTTAAAGCGTTGTCCAGTGTGGCTCTCAACCAATCAATTCATTTGTCCACATTTTTCCCTAAACCACAAAACAAGGGGGAAAGAATTCTGCATTCTCTAGATGTGCACAGACAGCTCAGATTCTACCTGGATAGGACTAATTTTTTTAGGAAAAGTGAGCAATTGCTAGTCAGCTTTGCAGCAGGGGCAGAGGGCAAGGCCACATCCAAACAATCTCCAAATGAATAGCACACCGCATCCATTTCTGCTACAAGCACCACGGGAAACCGCCCCCTAAGGGGATCAGGACGCATTCCACCAGGGCAACCTCCACCTTTGCAGCTTTTCTCAGAGGGGTCCCCACCAGGGACATACTGGAGGCTACAACATGGGCTTCTGTTCATACCTTCATCAAGCATTACCACCTGCCTTTCTTCTCCAAATCTGGGGCAGGTTTGGAAACCGCAGTCTTGCAGGGCATCCTAGTCATACCCCAGTCTTCTTGACTGCCTCCACCGTTTTCTTCAGCTTTGGGAATTAACCAAAGTGTGATGACTGCAGCAGTGAAACATGAACAACATAGTACATTTGTGTACACTTACCATAAATGTAGATGTTCAAGTGTATTCACTGTTGCAGTCCTGGTTTCCCACCCTCCACCCCCCCCCCCTTGTCTCTCTCTCTCTCTCTCTTCCTTACTCTTTACAGGGAATTTTTTGTATTTACTTTCTACTGGTGGTGTTCTTCCACCATAACTTAGCTCCCTATTTGGGGGCTCTTGACAGTTGGGGCAAGAAAAACTGATATAATGGTGTCAGCTGCCTGATTTTATACCACAGATGACCTGACGTCAGTCCTGGAGCGAGAGCAATCGACGCAGAAATACTAAGCTTCTGGTATTCGGCCCTGGCAGGATAACCCAAGTGTGATGACTGCAACAGTGAATACACTCGAACATCTACAATTATGGTACGTGTACACAACTGTACTTTACAATATTTCCTCTATCTTCTCCCTCAGTGTCTGTCTCAGTCGCTCAGACACCCTTTAAGGGGCCTGCTTAATAGGTCTTTGGAGCCCTTTATCCACATAGTGCCACACCAGGTGGGTGCACCCTGGTTTCCCAGTGAACATGTCCCCAGACTCCTGTAATACTGCTCAGATTTCTCGAACCTGGGTAGGGGATAGCCGCTGGGACATTTCTACCCCTTCCACTGAGGGTGTCACTCCAGGCTTCATTGAGGAGATCATTCACCAGATCCCCCTCAGATTCCTCCTGCCGTCCACTGCAGATATTTTGCACAAGGCTCTCCCTATCATGGTAAGGCTTCATCATGTTAACATGGTACAACTTATGCCCCTGCTTCCTGCCTAACAGTTCTACCATGTAGTTAACGTCACTGACCTTCTTTACCAGTTTGAAGGGTTTCTTCCAAGCTGCCTGTTGCTTATTATGTGTGACAAGAATGAACCACCATTGTTCCACAGTATACTCTCTAGCTTGAGCATTCCTGTCATACCAGACCTTTTTCTGCTGTTGAGCTCATTCCATCTTCTCATGAGCTTCCCTAAGCCTTGTCCTGAGGTTTAAGACGTATGTTAAAACAGACTCCTTGTGGGATTCCCTCTCACCCTCCCACTCATCATGAATCAACTCTAAGGGGCCCCCTCACTGTATGCCCATACAGCAACTCAAAGGGTGAAAAACTTGTGGATTCGCTAGAAGTCTAAATATGAAACTGCACTCATTTCAAGCATTCTTAACTCTGGAAGTAGCTGGCATTTGTGCAGTCACAGATGCCTGGTTCAAAGCTGCAGAGCACCCCAGCCATACCAGGTTACTCATCCTATCATTCATTCAGACCCCAAGCCATGGGCAGCAAAACAAAAGGAGGTGGAGTTGAAAAATATATAAAAGACATGTACATCTCTAGGCTGATCAAACAGTACGATGGACAGGAAATACTCCAGTTGCAGTTAACAATTGACAAGTCCCCTATTCAGATCATACAGGCCTCCAACTCTGACTCAAGATGTCCACTCCAAATATCTGGACCTCTTTGAATCTATCAAGATTCAACCCTTTACCCTGATCCTGGGTGACTTTAACTATCGAACCATAGACTGGAAGAAATACTCATGCCAAAACACAAATATCCAGAGATTCCTTGCTTTTGTCAATGCAAATTCCTTGGACAGGTTGGTTGACACCCCCCACAGGAGGTGATAATATCTTGGACTTTGTATTAACGAATATGAGTAACCACTGCAGCATCCCTACAGTGTCATCAGCCCTGGTAAGGTCCACCACAACGCAGTTACTTTAGAAGTTACCATCTCCTTTGACCCCCCCCCCCCCCAGCTAGGGTCAAACAAAAAAACTTCTCCAAAGCTGATTACAACCTCCTGAGGGAAGGTATAAACAGCTTCACAGCCCTCTCCCCCTCCACAGAAACTGGCACTTACGTCCAAACTTACAACAAAGTACTATATGGGAATTTATACAGCTGCATGGAGTCAGGAATACCAGACAGGATGAAATCATCCTCCTTAAAGAAGAATAAACCTGTCTGGTGGACGTCTACAATAAATAAACTCTGTAATAAAAGGAAAAAAATTGCTGTCCAGGACCAAGAAGGAGCAGGTGTCTAACAGGAAACAATATCTCCTGAACAAGCAAATGTAAGAGCACTAGTGAAATCCTCCAAAGCAAACTTGGAGTCCAAACTGGCCACATCTACTGACATTCATAAGGCTTTCTTCACATATATCCGCAATCTCAAGGGAAGCACCCAGATCTGCCCAGAACTGGTCGTCAAGGACTGATCCAGGAAATTATAGACCCATCAGCTTAACTAGATGAACTGCAAGGCCATGGAGCAGATTATCATCGACCTCATTAACAAGGACATTGGCAACCTCCAGACACTTGATCCCACACAGTTTGGTTTTGTCAAGGGGAGGCCATGCATGTTAAATTTGGTTGACTTATTTGAGAAGGTCACCAAGGCCATAGACGAGGGAAAGACGTTGCACACCGCCTACCTAAACCTGGCCAAGGCCTTCAATACTATTCCCCACTCAGGTGTAATAGATAAACTCTCTTATCTAGGCATCAATCCGTATGTTACCAGATGGGTAACAAACTGGCTCACTGATAAAACCCACCTAGTCAAAATAGGGGAAGTCACCTCAAGTAGTAGACCCGTAACAGGCGGTGTACCCCAGGGATCAGTCTTGGGGCTGCTGCTATTTGGGTTATACTTCTCAGAGGTGCTGGCTAAATCTAGTGGGCTGTGGCTGACCACGTTTTCAGCTGACAGCAAGCTGGGTGTTGTCATCAATACCCATAGTGATGTGGACATCCTCCAAGAGGGTCTCACGCAAACAAATGACTGGTGCCAGGAACATGGCCTCAAACTGAATGCCAAAAAATGCATCATCCCTTTTGGGGAGAATGACGTCCCCACAAACTATCACATTGATAATAAGGCACTAAGTATGCTATCAGTCGTGAGGGACTTGGGTACCCAGGTTGATAGCAAACTGACTTTAGACCACCATATTGCCTCCGTTGTACTGAAAGCTTTCTACATGGCCCACTTCATTATTAAAGGTATCTCATTCAGGGACAAGGTGGTCATAACATCCCTGTATTTTTCACTTATAAGACCGATTATTGAATACAATGGCCCTTTCGGCATGTACTTCACAAGGCACATGCAGCAGCTGGAGAGACCACAGAGATTCCTCGCCTGGAGAATCCAGCGCCTCAAACATCTGCTCTACACAGATAGGCTAAAAGTCCTGTCCCTCTGCTCAGTCTGCTACAAACTCCTCAGAGGTAACCTCTGTGTGGCATACAAAGCAATCTCAGACCCCGCACTGATGGGACTGCTGCATAACCACAAGTCAAGCTCCACTCGAGTAACCCGCACGCGAGATCTCAACCTGGTCTTGTGACATCAGTAGGACTTGTTAGCAGGGAAGATTTGTGTCCCAGAGATGCCCTCTTTTGTGGAATGGACTCCCTCTCCACTTAAAGCAGAGTACCTCATTAAACCGTTTTAAGCACAACCTGGATAACTGGATGGGGAACAGATAATTCAGCTCTGGGATTCTACCTATGTCCGTGCTGGACAGTGGCATAGGGTGCTTGCTTGTTGGAACATGGGCTAAATTCTTGGCTAGACTTGTAAGGGCCTCAGGGCCAATAGCCTAGTAACTTCCTGTGATTCCTGGGGCACTTCTCTATAAGCAAACAGCAGATGGGGCAAGTATTTGTCCTACTCTCTCTTAAACTGATTTGCAAATGCTTGTAGCGTAGTCTTTAGTGTACAGTTTAACCTCTCCACAACACCATTAGTCTGGAGATGGTAAGGGGTGTTTTTTAGGTGCTTCACCCCACAGCAGTCCCACATACAAGTCAGCAGGTCTCACCTCTGTCAGTCATTATTTCTTTTGGTAAACCAACCCTGCTGAAAATCTCTAGCACAGCATTTGCCACCTTCTCTGCCTTGATGGAGGACAGAGCCACTGCCTCTGGGTATCTAATAGCATAATCTACAACCACTATGATATACTTCTTCCCTATGGAACTGGGAGTACTCAAAGGCTGCACAATATCCATAGCTACCCTCTGAAATGGCTTTTCAGTCACAGGCAAAGACATCAAAAGAGTTTTGACCTTGTCTCCTGCCTTGCCTACTTTTTGGCACTGCTTACAGGTCCTTCAGTACCCTATTACATCCCTGGCAATCCCAAGCCAATAAAAGTTCTGTGTAATACGTCTCTTGGTATGCTTTATGCCCATATGACATGCAAAGAGCGTGTCATGGGCTATGGCTAGAAGTGCCAGATGGTTGGCTCTGAGCACTAACAACTGCTGTATTACCTCATCTTCTAGCCATCCCACAGGGGTCCACTGTCTATACAGTAACCCTTTGTTCCATTACATAGATGTCCCTTTTCTTTGAGAATCAGGCACCTCCCTAGCTACCTCCCTCAGGCCTCGTAGTGTAGGGTCTGAGAGCTGAGCCTGCCTCAACTCTGTCTTTGTGACTTTTCCCAGCTCCCAATCCATAGGAAGTCTTATCCTTCTGACACCAGAGCCTCACAGTCAGCCTGGGTACTACCACTCACCTCTTCCCTTGCAGTCACCCTGTCCAAGGGAACATTAGTACCTACCAGCAGCTGTGGCTCACTTTCAGTCTTACTGCTACAGGTTAGCTCCCTCCCTGAATTAGCCACACCACCAATCCTGGCTTCAGCTGTGTGGTCTGTCTGGGTCTCCCCCAGGGTACCAGATGCACATGCCTGTCTCCAAGTTTTACTGTGCATCACTGCATGTACACAAGGTACTGCATTATCAGAGTCCTTCCCTATCAAGAGATTTGCAGGGATATCCTCAAACACATCTACTTGTTTGCTCCCCTTTCCACCCTCTCAGTCAAGGTGAACCCTGGTTAAAGGCATTTGGAATGGGATCCCTCCTAAAGCTGTGACTGGAGTGGACCACTCAAGCAAGTACTGCTCCTTTTTATCCACTGCAGGCTTCACAATGGTTATATCAGAGGCTGCCTCTCTCTCTTAGCAGTGGCCTGTTTTCTATCCATCTAGACAGGATACAAACTGTGGTGGTAGTTTGGTACCCCTGTTGTCTCCAGACAATTTACCACTGGCTTTATGTTATTCCCACTTGCTGGCTCCCCCACCTTGCCTGTATGGACATGTATATTCTACATGGCCCCACTGGTTACATTTAAAACATTTAACCCTTGATCTTGGCCATGTACCTGAACTAGTTGCTTCCCCTGTTACTGGCAGACTCTGTTGGGATGGTTTAGGCTGCCCTCCATGGGTCCCCTTATATCCATGTGCAGCACTGGATATCCCTTCCCTGTGCAGTGCTGCCCTGCTTGCTAAGCAGTGATCCCCCTTTTTCCCTTGCTCATCTGCTGAGTTGCATTCTCAGTCAGCCGACCAGATTCTCATGTCCACAGAAAAAGTGCTAAGGGCTTGTTCTTTCACCAGGCCGTCTGCCAGCCTTTCAAAAGTAGTGACCTGACACCCACTCACCCACCTATGAAAATAAGTGCATAACTAAGCAATATAATCACACACACCTTCATTTGCTTTGCGTCTGTGCTCATGAAACTTTTTTTCTGTAAGCTTCAGGCGTTAACTTAAAATATTTCAATAAACTTTTTTTAACTGTATCATAGTTTAAACAATCAGTATTAGACCATTTAGAAACAGCAGTAACAGCTTTACCATGGAGTAAGGGGGTTGGGAACCGTAAGCAGAGCCCTTCCTCAGCATTATACTGTTTATGTACTCTTTCAAATATATGAATAAAACTATCAAAATTATCACCCTCTGTAAACTGAGAGATTTGATTTTTCACACACACACACACACACACACACACACACACCTGGAAAGGCTGGCACAGATTTACCTGCTGTGCCCCCTTCTGCCCAGGGTATAGGGTAGTTATCACTGCCACCAGACACCCCACAATCAGCTTTCCTAAGGACATTATTTTATTTTATTTATTTATTTTACATTTGTTTGCTAGTCCAACTGGATACATTTCCATTTTCAGCAGAGGCCCGGGGAGAAAAGCTCCACGTTGAAGTTAATACAAAGTCTTTTACATAAAGAAAGTAATTAGTTAGTAAAATACA
>NC_056748.1:1161186590-1161239644 GCF_019279795.1 Protopterus annectens | reverse complement strand
CTACTCATTGTTGCGAGAAGGAAGGACACATTTTTGCAGGAGCACTTACTGTTTCCATTTCAGGCATAAAGGTGGCCTGGAGAAACAGGTAGGCAGCTGGGAAGAGATGGAGATGATGGAGAGGTGAGAGAACTGGAGGAGAGTGTATCGAGACTTGAGAATATGTGTAGGATTCTGAGGAGATGTTTCAAAGAAATCTGATGGAGATTAGGCAGCAAATGATGAATGTATAATTACAACCCTCCAGTTGGGAAGGTTTTCAGATGATTTACTTACAGAAATGGTGATGCAGAGTATGAGACAGAAAATGAAGATTTTCTTGGGGGGACGTTATGGAAAACATACAAAATGATGCAGAGACAATCCTGAAGAACAGATGTGAGATGGAAAAGAAAACATATGCAGAAAAGTAAAAGAAGGCAGAAGGGGAGTAGCAGAAAAGAATACAGAAGAAAATGAAAAACTGAAGTACATGGTAAGGATTCAAGGTAAATTAGACAAAGAAATGGACATGTATGAAGTGTTGGTCAATTTAATAATAGCTCCTTTGGGTATAAAAGCACATGACGTAAGAGCGTTGATTCTTATTAACAAAGAGACATTTTGTGATATATTTGAGACTTTTTTTTTTTTCAATGGAAAATGAAACAAGGCTCTAACCCATGGAATCTTTATCTAATAAAAACATTTAACAGGGAAACAAAAAATAACATTTGTGTGCAATTTTGAACAGAGCTAGAAAGAAACACTTTGAAAGGACATTTAAAAACTTTATGCAAAGAAATACTGATCATTTCAAAAGTTTATAACAAAAGTGGGTTTATAAACTGGTGGTTGGGACTGTAATATTGTGTATAAAAACTGTACATATATCAAGCATGATAAACATGGAGGGGGGAAAAGGGTTGTATTAAAATACTGGGGGTTAGCCCAACTTTTTTTTGTGGAAAAGAAGGGCATTTGATAAGTAACTGTAACAAAAGAAAATGTTATATTTGTTGGGAAATGGGACATGATGCAAAAAATTTGAAATGAAATATTATAAATGTAACAAAATTGGACATTTATAGATGCATTGTAAAATGAAAATAAGAGTAAGGAAAAAGAAAAAAGGAAATTTTAGAAGTAGTAGAAATAAAAGAAAAATTAGACGAGAAAAAAATAATAGAGGACATAGAAGGTTCATATGTAGGTACTAGGCTATTAGCCAAAAAGGTACCCTGGCTTTTGCCACCCAAGAAAATTATTTTCCTGTGCCCTTGTCGAGCAGAGCCACAGAAGTGATCCCTGGGGTGAATTTCCTATTTCCCATCCAATCATCAAGATTTTTCTTGAAGAGTGCTAATGAGCTCTGTTTGACATAGTTAGGTAGTCTGTTCCAGAGTATGAGAAGTCTCTGGGACAGGAATCTATCCCTCCACCATGTTCTGTTTACTGTGGTGACAAGGTTTAGGTCCCTAGAGCGTGTAGCTTGGAGGGATTGGGATTTCTTTAAGTGGAGCATGTCCAACAGCTCTGGGTTTGACATAGCTTTGTATGTTAGGCAGAGATCGCCTCTGAGTAGGCGATATGTGACAGAGTAAAGCTGGAGTTTTTTGAGACCGTCTGAGTAGGGCATCTTTTTGAGGCCAGTAATACTTTTTGTGAGGTATTTCTCTGGCTTTCTGAAATAAGTGATGAAGAAGACAAGTTGGGAGGTAGTAAAAGAAAAAAAAAACATAATTCTGTTAGTAAAAGGGTAAAAGACAGATAAAAAAAATTTTTAAGGATAAGTACAAAAGAAAAAAAGAAAGGAAATTGATGAAAAGGACTATATACAGCAAATGATTGTGGGTTGGTATAATGGTTAAGGTGTTTGATTCACAAACACAAGGTACAGTGTTTGATTCTCACCTCTGCGAAGTTAATTGCCTGGACTTAGAATGGCCTACTGAGTAACTAGCCTAGTAAATAGATAAGAATTTATGAAACCATGAATCTAAGGAAAAGGGAAAATGAAAATTTTATAGAAGAATAGGAGTTTTGGAGTGGTGTAATACATGTGATTTAGATGAAATTATATTAGAAGACACAAGCTTTTTAACAAATGAAGAAAGATTACAAACAGAGAAACTATGGGTAGAAAAGATGATCTGGAATTGGGGACATGAGAGATGTCCTGTAGAAATAGAATAAAGATATTAGATGTAACTTTAGCAAAAATGGAAGATTAACTATTGTAGATTCAAAATGGAAAGAACAAATGTATATAAATATAACATTATATGGCAAAGCTTATTTTATCAGATTTTAGACTATGTAGTGATAAATATGAATATTATAATGACAGGTGACTTTAATTGTGATTTAAGAGACAAGAGTAAAAAGAAAGGAAATGATGTAAGAAATATATTAGAAGTTATAAAATGTGGTAAGTTTAAAAATTAGGACAGAAATTCATGGATTTACAAAAGGGGTATGTACAGAATTGAATTAGATTATTTTTGTGTGTAAAGTCTTATATGTAAAGCCATGGAAAGAATTCTCATGGAAATGATCAGTAGTGATATAGTAAACCTCCAGACACTGGACCCAACCCAGTTTGGTTTCGTCAAGGGCAGATCATGGCTACTCAACCTGGTAGACTTCTTTGAGAAGGTCTCCAAAGCAGTGGATGAGGGCAAAATGGTTTACACTGCCTACCTTGACCTGGCCAAAGCATTTGACACAATACCCCACTCCAGCATTGTTGACAAACTTGTATGTCACACAGTGGATAGCCAGCTGGCTCACAGGCAGGGCACAGGAAGTTAGAATTGGGGAGTCCACCTCTACAAAGAGGTCAGTCTCAAGTGGAGTCGCTCAGGGGTCAGTCCTTGGACCGCTCCTTTCCTCTACAAAGAGGTCAGTCTCAAGTGGAGTCACTCAGTTGTCAGTCCTTGGACCGTTCCTTTTTGGCATTTACTTCTTTGAAGTCAAGGTCAATATCAGTGGTCTCTGGCTGACTAAATTTGCAGATGATTGCAAATTAGGAGCTGTCATTGAAGCCCGCACTGACACAAATGTTCTCCAGGAGGGGCTGACAGCAACAAACAACTGGTGGCAGAGCCATGGACTAAAACTAAATGCCAATAAATGCATGATAGTATCCTTTGGAAAGTCATCCACCCCTGGAAACTATCATATTGACAACACACCCCTTAGAGGTGACCCAGTAGTCAGGGACTTAGGGACACACATAGATAGTAATCTAGCCTTTGACCATCATGTGTCTACAGTAGTGAGGAAATCATTATATGTTGCACAACTTGTAAACAAAGGTATGGCATCTACGTCCAAGGAAATCATTGTTCCACTATATTTGGCATTCATCAGACCTGTTATTGAGTACATTGCCCCCTTTGGTGTATATCTAACCAGGCATATCCAAATATTTGAACATTCACAGAGGTTACTCACTAAAAGAATACAGGGCTTAAGTAAACTGCCCTATGCAGACCGCCTTAGGGCTCTATCCCTGTATTATGTCTCCTACATACTTTTGAGGGGGAGATCTATGCCTGACATGCAGGGCATTGTCAGGACCCCACTCTAATGGACCTCCTGTATATCCACAAAACAAGCAGCACCAGAATTACCAATTCAAAAGACCTAAACCTTGCCTGTGATGTGAATAGCACCTGCTGGAGAGACTGGTATGTATCCCAGAGACTAACTTGTTTGTGGAACAGGCTCCCCATCCATGTGAAGCAGAGTTCCTCCTTAACCCAGTTCAAGTGCAGCCTGGTCATATTGTTTGGCGAACATGAAATTCATCCCTGGTTTGGGACCTGTGTCTCTAATGGACACAGGCAGACCTGTAAATGGTTCATTTTCCAGGCCCTAGCTTGTAAATGTTTCATCTCCCAAGACCCTGCTTTCACTTATCAAGGGTATCAGAAGTTGTAGGAGATTTGGGATGCATGATTAGGCTTAAAAAGGCCCTTGTGGTCGTTAGCCTAGTAAATACCTGTGAACCTATATAGTATCAAAAGGTTTAGTTATAGGCGCATGGGGAGAAGTAGTTGAAACAGGATTTGCTGATGATCTTGCAATATGGCTAGTTATAAAGGAAAAACAAAGACCGTATTAAAATAGGAAAAGGAATAAAATGGATGAATGAGAAATCATAGAATGAAGGAGAGAGATTAGTAATACATTTATGGAAAGATCATATTACTGTGAGAACATTTTGTAATAATTAGCCTGAATGATTGGTGATATTTAAGATTTTTTTTACAGTGGCAACATGGTGTGAGAAATGTAGAGAAATAAAAAATATAAAAGGATATATAATGATGTATTGAAAGATTTAAACATAATGATACAAAGCACTTTGACAAAACAAAAGAATTATATGAAGGAAATCAAGAATGAATACAAGAACTGATGGAGAAGAAATATCAGGTTACTCAAGCAGATTAATAAAGGAAGATGGTAGTGTAATAATTAGAGAAAAAATATAAAAGGAGAAACTGAACTTGGGAAAAGTTTATAAATAGTGTAGTAGTACAGTATGTGAAATAAATGTTTAAAGAAAAAAGAAGGCAGTGGAAAAAACATGGAAAGTAAAGTCAAAAGAAAAAGAGAATAAAGAGTTGGAAAAGATTTATTTAAATGAGTTAGATAAACTATCAGGACAAGTAAACACAGATTCAGCTGCAGGACCAGACAAAATAGGGTATGAAATGTATAAAAATTTAAGGGATTGGCAAAAAAATCTATATTTTTTTAAGATTTTGAATGACTGGTTAAATGAAAGTTGTATGTATAAAGAATTATGTAGTGGAATACTTTAATATGGAAGAAAGAAAATAGAAGACAATTAAAAAATGGAGACCAATAGAACTGAATATTAATGGTTATAAGATCTTTATGAAAATAATACAAAAGAGATTTGAAACTAAAATGGAAAATATGGAAGACTGTATAATATAAAGGGGAAGTGTTTTTAAGAATTATTAGTGATAGAGAAATTGTGGCTATTATAAATATAGAAAAAGGAAAAAATCATGGCGTTTGATACAATTGGACATGAAATCTATGGGTAATAATGAAATAATATAACATAAGTGAGAAAATTAGGAAGTTATGCTGGTCAATGTACAGTAATAATAAAGCAAAAGTACTTGAAAATGGCTAGTTAAGCCAAGAGGTGTATATGAAGAGTGGTGTAAGAAAGGATATCCAGTGAGTTGTGTACTCTCTGCATTGGTTAAGAATGTGATAGTATGTGAAATAAATCACAAAATGAAGGAGGCAGGTATATAATACTTGAAGGGTTAAGAATCCCAGTTCTGTTGGCATATGCAGGTCACAACATAATAATTGCAAAAAATAAAATGAGTGTCTAGAGGTTATAGGGATGGCTTTAAATAAATGGTAAATGTTTAGGTGATATAGTAAAGATATTGGATGTATATTTTTGCAATGAATGAAATTCCTGTACTAGGTATAAAATTTGGTAATAAAGATGTAGGTAGAATTCCGTGGGGAAAAAAAAATAAAACCTGTCTTTTATGGAGAGCATGTCAATTATAATACAGAAAAAGGCTTATCTGATAAATTCAGTACTAATGGGAAAAAACGCAGTTAGCAAGTATATTTGTTGCCAACAGTATTTGAAAAGGAATTATTGCAGATAATGTTTTCATTTGTATGGGGTTGTAAATAAAGAGGAAAGAGGTTTAGGGTTAATTAACCCAGTGGTGTATGCTGCTCCGTTAAATTTGTGCAAAGTGTTAAAGGGATTAAATAAAAAAGATGAGAGATTAGTAGTGAAATTGTAAAAATAAAGTATGGTAAATTTTGTGGTATGGTAAAAAAGAGTAAAAGAGAAAAGAGTGTATAAATGAAGAAGTATGTTACCAAGAAAAATATTTTTGTGGAAGATAATTGATGATATAAAAAGGATAGAAACATATGGTGTAAGAATGCAGTGGTAAAACCATGGGAAAATCTAACATATGAAGAACTTAAAGCTATAAAAATAAATGATTTTATCAGAAAGTACAATGTCAAGATTTTTTCTGGAGACTAGTAATAGATAAATTGCCAGTAAAAGGAAATATATCATATAAAAATAAAAGTGATAGAATGTTTATATACTGACAAGAAAAAATAATTCTGGAATGTATGTTTTTGAAATGTACGAGTAAAAAATTTATGTGGAAAACTATGTAAAGAATACTTTTTGAAGATATAAAACAAGTGAATAAAATAAACATGGATATGATTAAATATGGATATTACAGGAATAGAAGTAAAGAATATGTTAAAAAATAGATAAAAGTTAATGTTAGTAGTCCAATCTCACCTTCATTTTTACATATGGGTTCGGAGCCGAACCTCGGCTCAGACTCTGCCGATTTACAAGCTGGAAGACTTCTGGTTGGCTCGTGGCTAGGCAGGTATCCCATGAAGCACCAGTGCAATCCCCAGATCTCGTTTGCCATGTCGACGAGTTCGGATGTGCTTCTCTTGGCTCTGGCTAAGTTCCTTTCAAATTCTTTACATTCATAATGGATATTGCATATTTACTGTTATTTAGTGTTGTTATCTTATAGGCTTTTGCCTAAGTTGTCTTTGTGGACATTTTTGACTGTAGTAGTATTAGTATCCTGTGTGCCAGTTAGGCGCCATTGCGCATTTTGCCTAGGTAGAGCGTTATTTTTGGCGTTTTTTTTTTCTGCTCTTAATCAACAGGGGCTTCTGTTGATTTATTTGTATTGCTCTGACCCTTTTTGGTCTCTGTTGACTGTTAACTTGTTGTCTTTGGCAGGGATCCGCTAAGGTGATATTTGTAGGATTGCTGTTGCTAATTTCTGCTGTTTAGTAGGTTACAGAAAAATTTGTATTTTTGACATCTCAAATTTGTTTCTGTGTGACCGAACCTCTGTGTGTGTCTGTGTTTTAAATACTTGGTCTGTTTAAGTTAGAAGACCTAGTTTCTGTTACACCGGGCTAGGCCCATTTAACTTAGAGGACCTAGTCCTCGTGTAACTCTTCTGCAGGGCTAGGCCCGTTTTAGAGGACCTAGTCCTCATTTATTCTCTCTCTTCCTATCTCCTCTCTGGTTTTGCATGTGTGTCTGCAATGTCTAAATATAGCAAGGAGCATAAACCCTCTGGGTTCAAAAAATGCATGAAATGATCCCAGAAGATGTCATTAACGGATGGCCACAGTAGCTGTGTCTACTGTTTGGGGGCCATCCACTTGCAAGGATCATGCTTGTTCTGTCATGCTTTCTCTCCTAGAGTTTTACAGGAGAGAAAGAACAAGTTCCTACTCAAGGGTCTCTTGAAACCAGCCTTTGAGGAAGCTTTATCTAGTTCGTTGGCTTCCTGCAAGTCCACTAAATCCAGATCGGAATCAAAATCTTCAAAAAGGCCTTCTCCGGAATTGGCTGGTGTCTCGGAGCCGCCTGCCAAATTACCAAAGTCTGCCTCCTCGACTCCTCAGTCTTCAGAGCCGAAGGAGAGCATCTTGGTATTAGAGTCGGTCACAGGTGCTTTGGTGCCGACTTCTGAGCCATTGGAAATAGCAGTTGACTCTACTGCTCGGAGCCAGTCTGTAGAATCCCTACCGGTCTCCTTGCTAATCAAGTCTCCAGTGCCTCCTAGGTTGAGATCCCCTACTTTTATCTTCCAGATCTTCCAGGAGCCTTTCGGAAGAAGATGTGGAGAGGGTTAGTACTGAGACTCTTGAAGTCGTCTGCTCTGCCTAAGTTATTGTTGGCTCTGACCCAGTCGGTTCCGGAGCCACTCAATCCAGTTTTGCCCTCGTCTGTTGTTCCTCCTCCGAGCCTTGTTGGCCTTTCGGAGCCGGAGTGCTTATTACCAGCAGAGGAACTCTCGGTTCCGGCTCCCCTTGCTGCTGCATTGGAGCTGAGTTCAGCTCTGACATGCTCGACTCTGTCCGTCCTGTCCAGGGATCGAAGCTCTTTTGTCGGCACCGATGGGGTGGGTTGGAATCAATCTTCTTCAGTTCCAAGCCTTCCTATCGGTGCATCCGCCAGGGTGAGCTCGGACCCTGCATCTATCTCGGAGCCGATGGCTCTGGCTCCGGCGCCAGCCTTTATCTCTTTAGAGCGGGGTAGGTCTTCGGAGCGGAGAGTTCGGCTTTCGAGGTGATGATTGGCATGCTGTCTCAACCTACAGCCCCTGCCAGTGGTACAAGCACTCTTCACGTCAAGGCACCCACTTCAGTCTCAGCACCTACTCTCTCCGGAGACAGCAGAGACCCGCAGCCTCAGGAGCCACCTGCTGGTGGCCCCCACTCTTCCGAGGCCTCCCCAGAATGTCCCTTCGAGGAGCCCCCCGGAAGAGGATATGCAAGAGGGAGCATATTGACTCCCAGGATGAGTCTCTGACATTGGACACTGACCTCGAGGAGTCGGAAGGGTCCAAGTCGTCCTCTGATGATGTCTCCTTTGTGGACATCCTGGAGATCCTTAAGCAGAGGTGTGACTGGCCCACTGTCAACCCTTCTGATGAGGAGTCGGTGTATCTGAAGGCTTTCGGGTCTCAACCCTCTGCCTAATGGGTGTCTCCACCTTTTGACGAACTAATGGATCTGTTTAGTCGGAAGGTGTGGGATACTCCTGATGCCGTGGAGCCAGTCCCCAGGAGACCGAATAGGTTTCTGTCTGCCTTTCCTGGAAAACAGTTCCTGTCTAAGGGCATTCCCATAGATGCCATGGTGGTGGTGGCGGCCACAAAGAAGAAGTTGGCGGAGACTTCTTCCTCTGTTCATCCGCCAAACAAGGAGTCTCAACAGATTTGGGAAACATGTATTTAGTTCAATGGCATTTACACTTCGATCTCTGAACTAGCTTAATCACTCCACGAGGTTGCAGAGGGATCTCCTCAAGGAGTTAGGAGATTCCATACAGGGTGTTTGTCCTGAGGAAGTCCCTGATAGGATTACTGTTCAGTTGTCCTCCCTAAATTCTGTAGTTAACTCCTCCATGTGGCTTATCTCCGATGTGGCTGATGGAGCGAGCAGAGCAGTGGGTTCAGGAGTTGCCCTTAGGCGCCACTCCTGGATGCGCCTGTGTAATTTTGCGGAGCCATTCAAGTCCACCTTAAACAATGCCCCGTTTGATGGTTCCTCTTTGTTTGGTTCCAAGGTGAAAGAAACACTCACTTGGTGTGAGCAGGAAGGAAAGACTATCTGTGACTCTCTGTTCCCTCTCGACCATACCCCAAAGGTCAAAGCGGAGGTAAAATGTGGTTCAAAAAGTCCCCGAGGGTCTTTCCAGACACAGAGTGAATCCTCCTTCAGAGGCAGAGTAGACGTCGCCCTAGAGGCAGGGGTGGTCCGCAATACCTGCAAGGCCGTGATTCCTTTCGAGCCTTATCAGTGCTCCTGATGTGGGGCCTGACTGCGTTTCTCTGGGGCCAGTCGGGGATCGCATCTCTATGTATTCAGAAGCCTGGCTAAATATCACCCAAGACAAGTGGGTACAAAGAGTTGTTACCAGAGGCTATATCATATCCTTTTCCCTTCCACCGTTTGTTTCCAAAAAGATCCCATATGTTCCACCAAATCACAGGGATCAGGCAACTGTGGAGATCAACAAGTTGCTCTTAAAAAGAGTCATCCAGCCCGTCCCAGCAGACCAGACAGGATCTGGAACTTACTCCAGGTTCTTTTTAGTCCCAAAACGAACCGGAGACTGGAGGCCAATTTTGGACCTCAGCAGATTAAATGGATCCATGAAGAAGGACATGTTTCGGATGGTCACACTGCAGTCGATACTCCCGTTGTTAGTGAAAGACTATTGGATGTGCTTTCTGGATCTCCAAGACGCCTACTACCATATAAAAATGGACAAGGCATCAAGGAGATATCTGCGCTTCCGGCTGGGAGCCAGTTATTATCAGTTTCGTGCTCTGCCCTTTGGTCTCACCACAGCCCCCAGGGTGTTCACCAAATGCATGGCAGTAGTGACAGCTCACTTGAGACGTCAGGCATTCCAGGTTTTTCTGAATTTGGAAAACTGGCTCCTGACTGCCCCCACCAGGCATATAGTCACTTAAAACAGGGACGCCACCATTCAACTTTGTGCTCAAATAGGGATCTCCATAAACTGGAAAAAAATCTGCATTACTGCCCTCGCAATCTGTGATTTTTTATAGGCGCAGAGGTTGACACAGTGGATATGACAGTTTGTCACCGCGCTGAAAGAGCACAAAACCTCATCTCACAAGTTCAGCGTCTTCTTCCGCTTCGGAAAGTCAAAGCAAAATGGGTTCTTCAACTTCTCTGTACGATGGCCTCAACCATTCTGTTAATGCCTTTAGCCAGGTTGCACATGAGAATCCTCCAATGGCTCCTGTCTTCCCAGTGGTCATTCCAATATCTACCGCTGTCACCTATACTGCTGACAGAATCATGCAAAAAGGACCTTCTTTGGTTGGATAGCCCCCAACCACTTGTTCACGGGAGCTCCCTTCGTTCCTGCCCAACCCGTTGCCACTGTGACCACAGATGCCTCCCAGGTCGGGTGGGGGTCATTATCTTGGCAGGACTGTCCACGGCACATGGCAAGAACATGAGGCTCATCTGCATACCAGTGTTCTGGAGATGAGGGCTGTGCTTCTGATGTTGCAAGCACTTCAGGACCTTCTTCCTTCAGGGACAATTGCGATACAGTCGGACAACATGTGTGGTATATCAACAAACAGGGCGGTGCCAGATCGTACTCACACTGTCGAGAGGCCATGAAAGTTTGGGAATGGGCAATTTCTTCCCAGCACTTTCTGGTGGCAATGCACATTCTGGGGACAACCAACGTGATAGCTGACAAGCTAAGCCAGGAAATCTTATTGCCTCACGAGTGGTCTCTGAAACGGGAAATAGTGGAACAGATTTTCCCGGAGATGGGGACAGCCTTGCTGCGACCTTTTTGCCAGCCCAGTCAATGCCAAGTGCAGCAGCTATTTTTCCCTGATTCCCCCTCTGGGGAAAATGCCCAGAGACGCTCTGGTCCACGATTGGCCCACGGGACTTCTGTATGCCTTTCCTCCATTCCCTCTTATCTCCAAAGTGATTCAGAAAGCCAATAGACTGGGAAGCAAGTTGATTCTCATTGCTCCTTACTGGCCTCGTCAGGTCTGGTTCACCTTCCTCGAGCCTCTTCTCCTGGACAATCCTTGGATTCTGGACCCAGTTCCAGATCTATTGTCCCACATGTCGGGTTCGCTATATCCCACTCTCCACACCCTCAAATTGACAGCATGGCTGCTCCAGTTCCATCTCTAGTCAGGCTTCATGATGTTTATTCACATATTCTATTATCCTCACATAAACCCTCAACCAGAAGGCTATATGACAGTAAATGGAAAAGGTTTTCTATTTGGGCACAGAAAATGAACGTGGATCCTTACACAGCTCTTATTCCCATGATTCTGGAATTCCTTTCGGAACTTTTTCAGCAGGGATCTGCTACGGCCACCATCAAAGTACAGTTGGCAGCAATCTCTCATTTTTATTTAATGTCCCCAAATGCCAACCTTATGTCTCATAAACTATGCAAGACTTTCTTGAGAGGGGCCACTTTATTGAGACCACCATTACAAAAACATGTGGCTTCCTGGGACTTAAAATTTGTGTTTTCCAAGTTGACATCCCCTCCCTTTGAACCTTCTCACTCATCTTCTTTAAAATATTTGTCTTGAAGACTGTGTTTTTAGTAGCCATTACGTCAGCCAGACGTGTATCTGAGATACAAGCCCTGTCTATTAAGCCACCTTATTTAATCTTTCATAAAGACAGAGTATCTTTACGTGTACCAATCCCTCATTTGTTCCCAAAGTTTGTTCTACTGCCACCTTAAATCAGTCCATTGAGCTGCCAGTTTTCTTTCCCAATCATTGTAATGCAGCTGAATATCATTTCCACCAGCTGAACGTTCATAGACAGCTACATTTTTATTTGCAACGGACCAAAGAATTTTGGAAGTCAGACCAGTTATTCATTTCTTTTTCCGACTCCAGATTGGGCTTACCAGTTTCTAAGGTGACATTGTCTAATTGGATCTCTAGTTGCATAGCCTTCATCTACAATTCAGAGGGCAGACCTTTACCACACAGGATCAAGGCTCATTCTACCAGGCATCTGTCTACCTCTGTGGCCTTTCAAGCCAGGGTATCACTTGATCGTATTTGTGCAGCAGCTACATAGGCTACCCCTCACACCTTTGTTACACATTATAAATTGGATTTGGGATCCAGAGGTAGAGCATCCTTTGGCTCCACGGTGCTCAGGAGTATTTTCCAATGAGCCACCCAAGAATAAGGCGCTAGGGACATGCTATCCCATATGTAAAAATGAAGGTGAGATTAGACTACCTAACATAAAGAAGTTATGTACTCACCATAACGTTCCATGTTGGTAGTCCATCTCACCCTTAATTTTTACCAACCCGCCCTCCTGCCCCCATCCTGGAAGATCTGGAGGTAATAATTTGATTGTCTTGGTTGGTGACTCTTTAGTATTGGTTTGTTGGTTAGGGGTATTTTTCTATTTCTAGCGAGCAGCATACAAGATCTGGGGATTGCACTGGTGCACCATGGGGATACCTACTTAGCCACGAGCCAACCAGAAGTCTTCCAGCTTGTAAATCATTCGAGTCGGAGCTGAGGTTCGGCTCCGAACCCATATGTAAAAATGAAGGGTGAGATGGACTACCAACATGGAACGTTATGGTGAGTACATAACGTTTTTTGTTATATGGTTTATATGGAATGAAAGAAAAAATGAAATTATGCTTAATGATAAATGGATTTTAGCAACAGTATTAAGTAAAATCAGATAGTGGTTGTGGAAAAAGGAGTGGGGATCTAATAGGGAAGAACCCACAACCTACTAGTCTACAAGCACTAAAGGCATGCTTTACTACCTTTTGAGCCACTGACTTTGCTTTCTTAGAATATTTTCTGCTACTTTATGAATACAATATTCTGTTGTTATTCCTTAAGGACCTGCATCTGGTAATTCTACTCTCTTTTTCTATCAAAACTTTGTGTTTTTTTTTTTTAATAAAATCGAACTATGGCAGATAAACCTGACAAGACTGTTGGGTTAAAAAAATGCACTTCCTGTGGGCACAAGATCCCTCAGTCTGATGCCCACAGGGAGTGCATTTACTGTCTAGGGCCCAGTCATTTGGACGTATCCCGTGAGATTTGTATGGGTTTCAATTCCAATACTTTGGTAGAATTTCAAAACAAACTTATTCACTTTGCCTTGCCACATGACAGCAAGATTCCAGCTCTCCTTTCAGTGCAGGGGATCTGTGAGGAGTTGGAGTTGTCTGCTCCTAGAACCTCGGTTCAGGAGAGATTGCTTTTGGCTTCTGTGGGTCCTTCTGCATTCAAAGTGGTGGAGAGTCTTTCCTCACTGCCAAGAACTACCTTGACTCTACCTCCTTCAGAGCCCAGTCCTGCTCTGACTTTTGTACCTGAGCCTGCTCATCTTCCACATCAGGGACAGCCAGACCCCAAGAGCCTCCAAGCAGCTTCCTCTGCAGAGTGCCCCATCTCTTCCGACACCATCCTGAAACATCCCATCGAGGAGGTACTTCAAAAGAGACTGGGCACTTGTATTCCCCTCAGGAATCACTGACAGAAGGCACAGAAATCGATGAGGGGGAAGGGTCCCCAAGATCTCCATTAGAGACATCCTTAAAGTCCTGCACCATAGAGGTAGTTGGTCTACACAAAGCCCTTCCTCAGAGGAGTCTGTGTTTTTGGAAGCCTTTGGGTCTTGCCTGTCGACGTCTTGGGTGTCCCCCCGTAGATGACCTTATTGACCTTGTCTCGTGCAGGGCATGGAGGTAACCAGACACTGTCGAGCCCATTCCAAAGAGAGCTGATAAGATTCTTAGTGCTCCGTCTGATAGGCAACACTGGACCAAGGGTTCCCCAGTAGACAGCATGGTTGTTGCAGCAGCCACTATAAAGGAGCTGACTGAACAGAGCTCCTCTGTCCATCCCCCTAACAGGGAATCTAGGGCTATGGATAGATTCAGAAGTAGGTGTACGCATCAGCATTGCGATCTCTGAATTACCTGGTGCACTTCACCAGACCAGAGTAACTTAATTAAGGAATATTCTAGTTCTGCCCCAGGGTCTATATCTGCTGAGGAGCGGAAAACCTTTTCCTCCAGATTGGCTACCCTACAGTCCTTATCTCTAATGCGTCCACAAGGCTAATCTTGCATGCTGCAGAGGATACCTTAAAGGCAGCCAGTTCAGGCTTTGCTGTAAGGTGTCATGCTTGGATTTGGCTCTGTGACTTTGCAGAACCTTTCAGGGCATCCTTCATCAGTGCTCCTTTTGATGAATTGTCATTGTTTGGCCCCACTGTTAAAGAGAGACTCTCCCGTGGTGAGAAGGATGGAAAGACCTTGACTGTCATTGGAATCCATTTTTCTACCTCACAAATACCATTCTGCAGCAACCAATATGGTGGTAAGAAGTTGTGGTTCAAAATGTCTCAAGGCCCTTTTCAGGAATTATAGGGAGAGGGGGTCCACAAAATCAAGGATCACGAGATTCCTTCTCTGACAGATGCTTTCACCACTCTTGAGAGGTTTCTGGCTGTCCCTCTCTGGAGTCAGTCGAAGGGTGCCGTATCCTTGCACCTAGATGCCTGGTTAGCTGTCACAAACAATTGTTGGGTGCAAAGGATCATATCCAGAGGATATTCCATTCCATTTTTCCAGAATCTAGAATAAAGCAAAACTCTCGCTGATGTTCCACCGATACACAGAGAAGAAGCAGTGTTACAAATTGCAAAACTGCTAGAAAAGAGAGCCATCCAGGAGGTCCAACCAGACCAAGTTGGATCTGGAATTTAGTCAAGGTTCTCTTTAGTGCCAAAGAAGATAGGGGACCTAAGGCCAGTCTTGGACCTAGCCCTGTTAAACAAATCAGTAGAGAATGTGAAGTTCCGGTTGGTCACGGTTCAATCCATCCTACCTTTGTTACGAAAGGAAGACTGGATGTGCTCAGTTGACCTTCAGGACGCCTACTGTCACATCAGAATGAACAGGCGCACCATAAAGTTTCTCCACTTCCTGCTGGGGGCCAGTCATTATCAGTTTAGAGTACTGCACTTTGGTCTCACCACAGCTCCCAGGCTGTTTAACAAATGCTTGGCGGTAGTAGCAGCTCACTTAAGACTGCATTGATTCAACATGTTTCCTTATCTAGATGCCTGGCTCCTGACCGCATCAACCAGACAGCTACTTTTACAAGCCAGGGACTATCTACTGCAATTAGCCCCCACCTTGGGCATCACAATCAACATGCAGAACTCTCAGCTATAACCCGTACAGTTGGTAGACTTTATAGGAGCTTGTCTAGACACAGTCAGTTGTCAAGCCTACCCGACTCCAGGCTGGATTTGCACTTTAAGTTCACTTCAGACAAATTCTATCCATTCCAAAACCCCCAGCAAGCCTAGTCCTCAGAGCATTAGGTTCAATGGCTGCCAAGATAACTTTGATTCCAATAGCTTGTTTATATATGAGAGTACTTCAGTGGACTCTGGTGGTCCAGTGGTCCTTACACTTTTATCAGCTGACTCACCCGATCATGTTCTTCCATGTGTGCAAAGACTCACTTCTGCGGTAACTCCACTTGGAAGAAATGGAACGAGGACAACCCTTTGTTCTTCCACCACCCTAACACCACATTGACCATGGACACTTCCCAGTTAGGGTGGGTAGGGGCATTACCTGGGTCATATGGTCCAAGGTAACGTGGTCGGCATAAGAGACCAATTTCCATATCAGTGTCCTACAGATGAGAGTGGTGCTTCTAGCATTGCAAGCATTCCGGAGCCTTCTATGTCTGGGAACTGATGCAATACAAACTGACAATATGTCAGTGATATGGTACATCAACAAACAGGGAGGAAACCCACCTTACACCTTATGTCGAGAAGCAGTGAGGGTTTGACAATGGGCTGCTTCTTTCAACCGCTTTCTGATTGCAATGCACATTCCGGGAAAATCCAACATTCTGGCAGACAGATTCAACAGAGTATTTTCAAGGGACTGAGTTTTTTTTCATTTTCATGGAATTGTGAGTTTCAAGGGAAGATAAATTTACTGTTGCTCATGCTAAGTCTGTTTTCAGTGTGCAACTAACTGTTTTGTTTAAAAAAAGTTTTCACCACAAGTGAATTGGCAAATGTTTTACCTGGTCTGAGTTTTTTAGAAAGTAGGAAGATAAATGGTTAAAAAATGTTTTTATTGTTAATTACATTTAATTTACTGTAATTGAGTAGTAATTGATTTCACATTTTAGGTTTAAATAGAGTGCGGCACTGTGTTTTTATCATTCTGATGAAGTGCTTTACGAAAGCGGAGATTACAACTTTTTATGCTAATTCAGTTTTTGTCTCTTCTGTGGTATACAGCGAATTTTGGTGGTTAACTGTTTTGTTTATCAAAATGGCAGTCACTGGTTGTGTTGTAGAATTTGAAAGCAGGGTTAGCAGCATAATTGCCTTTGGTGCAGAAGGCTGTGGGTTTTACTCCCACGCCATGTAGATGGAGTGCTGATATTGCAGTGCCATTTTGACTGCGGATTATTTGGTGCATTTTAAGGAGGTATAGGGGTTCTGCACTCCTGAGTGTGTCCTCCTTTTGTATAAGATGCCTAGTAACTTGTTGTTGGATTGTCAGTCATTCCCTATTGCAATATTACCAGCTTACCATTTTTAGTGTAACAGACAATTTATTCTTCAAAGGCAGCAGGCACTGAATTTGTAGATGAAACATTGAAATGTAAACTTGTTTGCTAGTAGCAACCTCTTTTCTTACTTACAGATCTCTTTAAGGTAGAATTATCTGGATGACTTTTACTTCTGAAAAGACTGTGCTTTTTGAGTAATATTGGTGGATTATAATGATAGAAGTTTGAGTGGCATTTTATGGTCAAAATTTTCTGAAATGGGTAGCTTTATCATTATTTCATATATTTTGTTTCATTGCTTTCTAGAAGAATGTTCATAACTACAAATTTAAAACACCATTCTAACAAATTGTGATGTATTATACAAGGAATATAATTTATCATGAGGGTGAATCAAAGAACACATACATGTGTGCATGGCCCTATAAATGTGTGCAAGGAGCCTGTGGTTTGAAAACAGCTCAAAGGTAAACTTAATCCTCCACTGTCAGATGCATTTTCTTTTAATGTGGATTTTCATGCCATTTCAATGAATGTGAGTTTCAAGGGCAGATAAGTTTACTGCTCATGCTGAGTCTGTTTTCATTGTGAGAATGTATTTAGCAAATGGCTATCAGTGCTTGTGCTATTTTATTTCATTATCTGTAATAATTGTAGAAGTAAATAAGAAAATGGGTTCCCTGTGTCTTTATTTAAAATATCTATGATAATTCTTTCCATGCGTTTACATACAAGATCAGTCAGACTTATGGTCTGTGGTTATCCAAGTCAGTAGAAGGCCAAACCCTGTGCTAAGATTTAACTACTGCAGTCCTTCATTCACTAAGCATGAAGCCAATTAGTAAGCTAATGTTGAACAGTGATTTTAGAGTGCTTGATACCTCATGTTTCATGCAATCCAAGAGGTATCCCAGGATATTATCAGGGCCTATTGAGGTGGTATTCTTTGACTTGGAGAGTGCATTGAAGACTTGTTTGCTAGTGATAGCCAGAAGATTTATGGTTGAGGGTGTCTTCTGAGAGGTATTGAGGGGAAGAAGGGGTGGAACTAGAATTAGATCAGCCAGCAGGTTTGCTATATCCTCTGATTCATTTTAAGTGGTTCCATTTACAATTTGTTCAGCACACTGTCATGTTACCTTTGAGGTTGTGAACAAAGCTGATGAAGGCCTTGTCATTATGTTTTGTCTTTGAGGATATTTCTGCCTCAAATCCAGCTTTGGTGGGCTTGATAAGATTTCTGAGTTGCTTATTTAGTTTTAGGGGTTTCATACCCTTCTGGGTATTGTAGTTCCTAGTATTGGCCATGGTTTTCCTCCTCTTGTTATACAAGTTGTTGATACTGGGATTCCACCAGGGTGGCTTGTTATCTGTGTTGGTTCTCTGCTTATTCCTTGTGGGTACAGCTACCTCAGTGCAGCTGTTTACATGATGGTATAAGGTTTCTGTAAACAATTTGCATAGTGGTAGCAGAGTTCACATTGTTTTGGGGGATGGAAATTTTAGCATGGTATAAGTCATTAATACAAGGTTTGCTTTGGAATGATTCCTAAATGTTTGAGGGTTAGATGGCATCCTTTTCTGAGAAGTGTTTGGACAGGTACATACTAAAAGGTGCATTATACTCACTCAGTGATTGGCCTAATGAGTGCCAAGTAGAGGGGAACAATTATATGCCTGGATCTGGATGATATACCTTTAGATATAAGCTGTACAACGAAAAAGGTTTTCTTTACAATAGTGAGTATGTTGGGCCCATTGAAGTCCCACCTTCATGAAAATCTGTTGCATTCCTTCATTCATCCAGCACAAAACCTGTTTTGAGATTAGTACTGGATAGCCTTTATAAGGGGGTTCAACATGTCAGGTTTCAGACTAACCAGTAGGCAGTCTACTATGTTAGCCAGTCACAATAGACATTATATTCTTGGCCTTAGGTACTAACTTCAGAAATTGTTGAGAGATTTGAGGGGGGTTTAGATGCAGGTATTTTGTGTGAGAATACTGGAAGATTGGTGGGATAAAGTTCAATCTGAATTAGTTGGCCAGTGAATTGGATATATTGTCTTGTCCAAGTATGTGATATCATTTATCAGCTCACTGTAGTGCCAGTCATTATTTGAGATTTCTAGCACAGTTAAAAAAAACTTTGTGGTTATCTTTCACTTGGGTTTATATTTTACCTCATATCAGGCTTTGGTTGATTTAATCACAGTCCCGAGTTTATTGTTTTAGTTTAGCGAGAATGTTTTTAGCTTTCTGGGAATTACATTTATTTTTGCATGCAATTAGTATTTTTTTTCTTTTATTATACTGCCCATAGGGCTTTATTTTTGAATTTAGTGTTGTGTTTATTTCTGAGGGTGGAAGATGTGTCTGTGGAACTATTTAAATATGCATAGAGCTTGGCAGTAAATTATTCTGTAAGTGGAAGTTTGAAACAGGCTTAGTAGAGGGACCCCATTCCAAACTAATGCCCTGTACCCAGCATAGTTAGAAACCAGCACTACTCAGATATGTGCACATGAGATCACTTACACTAGCTTACAAGGGGGGTGGAAATGGTGTGGTAATTTTCTTTGACATTTTCCACGATCAAACCTGAGTGTCTTCATTTGTTCTTTCAGCATGTAACAGCATAGGGCTATACATAAAGTGACTGCTTTCATTTTGTGGGAGGGTTGAGAGGCAGCCTGCATTTGCAGATAAGCTTTTTGTCTTTTCAAGCTGTTGCCTTCTCAGCATATTGGGTGGTATTGTGTCAGCTTTGAGCATTAAACTTTAGGCAAAACTTATTTGTTCCTTGAATTTCTTTTCTTTCCAATAATTTTGTTCAGACTATCACTGGATCATAAGACTAGAATAAACTCCAAACAAATGCCTAGGGCATGTGACAGTAAACGGTTCCACCAGTTCTGGCGCCTAGGGTAATTTTCTTGCTTTAACCAATTTCCTTTCAGCAAAGGCTTGAGATTCACAGTATGTAAGCAGGGTAGTAAGGATGTAAATTTCAACTGCTTTAGTTTTTGCTTGATTGACTCCCATGGCTACACATCTTCATTAATTGTCAGTGGCAGTATAACTTAGCCCAGCTAAAATGTATTTGCTGTTGAGAATGTAAGGTTTACCATTCCAAAAGGCTTAGTGTGACTGTAGGCCATAGGAGTGATCATGCATTGCCAGGTGACCCATGCTGGTGAAAGGGAGGTAGTTGTGGCTCACAGCTTGGGTGTTACCTAGGGAGAGCACTGTATCTTGTACCTACAGACCACAACACTGCGGAGCATGTGATGCCTAGACCCTGACAGTCCTTTAGTCAGCAGCATCACTGGAGGTGTAATGAGACGCTACAGGGGTTATGGGCTGCAAGGGGAAGAAGAGTAATCTTGGGGGGGGGGGTAAACAGATCTGTCCTGGTGTAAATGGAAAGGTATTTTGTTTTTTGACTTAAGGAAGATGTACCTTTGGAATGAAAATGTTCATGCATCGTGTAATTACTACCCTGGCATATACTTCCAATTTCAGAGATCAGAGATCAGCAATATAAAGGGAGTGTGGTTTGTCAGCAGTGTTAATGTGGGTGTGGCTTGTTGAGGGGCAGCAGTCTGGGAGTTGAGTACAAATTTGAAAATCCTGGCTACACCCCTGGCTAGGTAGGTGTTCTTACCCCAGACCTGGGAAGTGTGTGCTAGTGTGTTTGTGTGTCTGACTGAGTAGAGAGCAATGCTTTTTAGGCCACTCACACCCCCTACAATTCATGTACCAACTTTCGCAAGGCTGCTGATGTCACTCACCTATAAATACACCTCTGGGAAAGTCATAGCCCAGTAATGTTTGTAGCGCTTCCTGTAACTGTGTACTGCTGTAGTGTGATTTAGAACTGTGGTAGGGTTCCATCACCACCCATGGCAGTTCTGGGAGTTTTGCGTGTGTTTCAATACCTGTGTATGGAGCAATGCATCATAGGCTACTCACTCACAGTACATTTCAAATGCCTTACTTTGCCAATCCTGCTGATGTCATTCATTGTGAAATACAACTGTGGGGAGAAAGTTCCCTGTTATCCCTGTGGTGCGACCTCCATGCTGTAGTGTGATATAGGCCTTGGTCAGGGGTTCTCTACCCACACATGACAGTTGTGGATGTTTTGTGTGTGTCTCACTGTCTGTGTAGGGAGCAATGCATTTTAGGCTAGTCACTCGCAGTACAGTTGAAATGCCCTACTTTGGTAATCCTGCTGATGTCAGTCACTGTGAAATACACCTTTGGGGAGGAAGTACTCCGGTAATGTCTGTGGCGCATACTGTAACTACATAGTGCTGTAGTGTAATAAACTAGTTAGGTAGGGGTTCAGCTCCCAGACATGACGTGTGTGTGTGTGTGCAACTCATTTCCTGTGTAGAGTTGAGTTTGTGACACCTGTGGCCAATGTGGAGGGGGTTTTGCTTATTACTTTTATGGTGGCCGTACTATATATCACAATGTCAACCATACATGGATAACAGATGTAAAATAGCTGGGAGGCTGGGGTGCAAAGCCATACCCATACATGTGACATCAAGGCCAGCCAAACCAAATTAGCAACTCCAGCTCTCAAACTCAACCCATGCATCATACGCACACACATGCCTAGGCAACAGCCAATATGTGGGTAGTACACTGCATATTAGCCACTGATAGTAACTGTGCAGTGATAGCAGTGGGCTACAGAGGGCATGTCACCCTGCCCATCCATCCAATATGCACATACATGCATACAGTGCACCTCCACCATGTTCCCCAATGGACACCTGCACCACCTGTGGTGCCATCACGTGACTCACAATGGACATACCATGCCTGACAACATGCCCTGTATGGACAGATGACAGTGACATCAGGGAATGCTGTTGGCATCCTGTCAATGTAGGTGAAGGGTAAACCTGCTGCCCATTACCAGTTCCTGCGACAGGTGGGCAAGACTGGCACAACTGATAAGCTGTGTTCACAACATGGGCCAGACACCCCAGGTACAGTTCCACATGTTACTGTACATGCATGTGGGAGGTGTGCACATCCCAGACACCATCCATGTCATGGACTAAGGAACACATACATGGCATGTGGTGTACAGCATTGGCCACACACAATAGTCACCCAGCTGAATGGATGGGTATTGCATCCTCATCCAGCTGACTAGCTGGGGGATGCAGTACCCACCTGTGTGGGCAAATGCAGTAACTACAGCCCTTAGCCACAGTGCAGACCATTGTCATGTGGCCTGAAGCCATGGTATACCCATTGCCTACCCTCGTACAGCCTGCTGGCACAGTTGACCACCACACACCCATGTAGACATGCACCCATGCATGTCAGAACTGGCACCCTGTGTTTATATGTGTGTGTGTCTTGTATGGTGCGCATGTCCACATCCACACTCACTACAACCCCCCAGGGCATACTGAAGCATGCTGTCTGATGTCTGACATCTCATAGGTAGGTACTAGGCTATTGGCCCTAAGGCCTATACAAGCCCAGCCAAAAAGGTACCCTGGCTTTTGCCACCTAAGAAAATTATTTTCCTGTGCCACTGTCGAGTAGAGCCACAGAAGTGATCCCCGGGGTGAATTTCCTATTTCCCATCCAATCGTCAAGATTTTTCTTGAAGAGTGCTAATGAGGAGCTTTGTTTGATATAGATAGGCAGTTTATTCCAGAATATGGGAAGTCTCTGGGACAGGAGTCCATCCCTCCGCCATGTTCTGTTTATTGTGGTGACAAGGTTTAGGTCCCTAGAGCGTGTAGCTGGGAGGGATTGGGATTTTTTTTTTAAGTGGAGCATGTCCAACAGCTCTGGGTTTGACATAGCTTTGTATGTTAGGCAGAGATCACCTCTGAGTAGGTGATATGCAACGGAGTAAAGCTGGAATTTTTTGAGACGGTCTGCATAGGGCATCTTTTTGAGGCCGGTAATCCTCTTTGTGAGGTATTTCTGTGGCCTTTCCAGTTGTTGTAGATGTCTTGTGAGGTACATACCAAAAGGGGCATTGTACTCTATAATGGGTCTAATGAGTGATGAGTAGATGGGAACAATGACCTCTTTTTTTCTGGATGAGAAACCTTTTGTGATGAGGTGTGCCACCTAGAAGGATTTCCTGATTACTGTGGTGATGTGATTATCAAAGGAGAGACTACTGTCTACCTGTGTCCCAAGGTCTCTTATCACACTTTCAGTGTTAAGTATACTACCGCTTATGTTGTAGTTCATGGGTACAGAGTTTTTACCAAAGGGGATGACAATGCACTTTTTGGCATTGAGCTTGAGGCCATGGCTTTGACACTAGGCATCTGTCTCACTGAGGCCCTTTTGTAGGATGTCCACATCGTTAGGAGTTTCGATTATGGCTCCTAGTTTGCAGTCATCTGCAAACTTCGTTAGCCAAAGACCTTCTGTGTTAGCCTGTACTTCAGAGAAATAAATACCAAACAGGAGAGGACCCAGGACTGAACCCTGTGGTACTCCACTTGTCACTGGTCTGAAGTCGGAAATCTCCTCACACTCTTTGCCCATACGGCCTCAGTATGACCCATGTGGTGCATGTGATACCTGCACATTGATTTTGTGGCAATCCCACTACTGATGAGTTGCACTCCTGGCCCTGCCAAGTGTGTCAATGTGTGTGCATCCCTGTGTGTGTGCGCCTGTGTTGACTCTAGCACATGTTCATACAGACAGGCACGTGTACGACACCTACCGTATATCTATCGTATCCCTGTTGCAGATGTCACTCACCCTGACATATATGTTCCGAGTGCTCCACATCAGGTAACCCATGTGGTGCATTGAATAACTGCATCGAACTGTGATAGCACTACATAGTTGTCGGGGGTTTGATACCCTCGGCTGGTAGGTGTGTTACACAAACATGCTTCAGTTTTACCCTCCCATACCTCTCTGACATGTATCTGCGTCCGTCTGCCTCTCCCACTCTCTCTCTTTTGGATGTGGAGACCCACACCTGCCTTGCTTAGGCAGCAGCATGTGTATGTTACTTGATGCTCATGATTAGCTGATGGCCTCTGCACGAATTGCAGCTCCCCCCCCCCCCCTAGCTGATTGCTTGTGGAACAGCTGTGGTAACAATCCCATAGCCAATTGCATGGAAACACACTCCAATACCTAGGAACATCGTGGTGGTATTGGGCCTTTGCAGTCACTGTGAGCAAGAACTAGATTTGATGTTTGGCAAACAGCATCCCAGATGGATTGGGGATTTACCTCTAACAACATACACTGTGGAAAGAGGGCAACCAACAGGAGGGTGATGTGCCTGACCTGACTACAGACTGTAAGTGCTGCCATACTGCATTTGGAGTAATGTTGGTTTAACAGTGTTTGTCTGGATATGCCTGTCATACATGTCACAATACCTCCCATGTCGCTTCCATGTATATGAGGAATCCCCATCTGCAGGGTCATCTGCAGACTGGGCAGTTTTGTGCCTATGGTTTTATGTGTTAGCCACAGTGCATCAATCCGTGGAATGCAGAAGGTAGTGTAAAGGCCTAAATTTTATACCAACGGCTGATGATGATCTATTATCAGCTTTAATGGACTTGAAACAGTTCATTAGGACTGTAAATTTTAAAATTTTGTTTAAATCAGATGTACCATTATTAGATATATGTAAGAGGCGTAGTACTTTTATTCCGATAATTGTGCCAGTCACAACGGCCTTTCATGATTTATGTGAAGTTGAATTGAGGGGTCTGTTTGATATTAGTAATAATAAGAAGCGTTATAATTTAACTTATGATGAATATATGGCCTTGAAGAAGTTAGAACTGAATGAAGATATAATTATTAAACAAGCGGATAAAGGGGGCGCTGTTGTTGTCATGCATCGTGATAACTATATTAAGTCTGTTATTCTTGATGATGGTGATGCGTTTAAGCGTATTTCCTTTTTTGATGTTAAAAAACATATTAGTAATGTTAATATGTTTGTGTATGAATTACAAATTAATGGAGATATAGATTTGGATCGGTTTCATTTTTTCACTGTACCATGTCCTGTTATTCCCCAACTCTATGGTTTACCTAAAATTCATAAGTGTGTGCTTAATCCACCGATGAGACCTATAGTGTCCGGGAATGGGTGGATAACAGAACCGATATCAGTGTATTTACAGAAACAGTTGTACCCCTTTTTATCAAAATGTGGAAATATATTGAAAGTCACTGGTGATTTCTTGAGTAAGTTATCTAATTGGTATAATGGTTTACATGTTAAGAATATTAATATAGGAGAATACTTGTTTGTAACTATGGACATTGTATCTCTCTTTACAGTTATACCAAATAATTATGGGATTGATTTTATTAGAGAATTTTTGACGATGCAGGGAACATTGTCTGTTAACTATGTTCAAAACATTTGCTCTTTATTAAAACTGGTTTTGAGTAATAATATTTTCATTTTTAATCAACGGTTATATTTGCAACTCAACGGTGTTGCTATGGGCACACCTGTTGCAAATACGTACGCAAATTTAGTTTTACATCAATGGGAAACGCAATATATACATGATGGTCAAAATTTTTTGAATAATAATATTTGTTTTTATCAGAGATTTGTTGATGATTGTTTTATGATTTGGAAGGGCCCATTTGAAGATTTAATGCAATTTGTATCGTATTTAAATGCAACCACCTCCTTTTTAACTTTTAAAACAACTATATCTGAGAGTGAAGCGTTATTTCTTGATGTGAAAATCAGATTAAATGATGGATTGATGCATACTGCTATTTTTAAAAAGGATGTACATACAAATAGATATATACATCATTATAGTATGCATGCCCCTCATGTTTTTAAAGGTGTTGTCAAGGCACAATTTGCTAGGGTCAGTAGACTTAACACCAATGATTCATGCTTTTATGCACAATTGGATGATATGTATGATGAATTTTTGATGTGTGGTTACGACAATAAATTGCTAGCAGAGTTAAAGGCCTACGTTATACATAATAGGGAGACTAGATACCCCCCTTTTTTTAGAATTGGTGACATGTTAATCTCTGAACCGCCTGGTCAACCTTATAGGGAGAATAAAGTGAGGTATGTGACCACTTTTTGTAATAGAGTTTTCTCTATTAAGCGTATTATACAAAAATATAGGTCAGTCTTGACTGCATCCCCTGAGATCTATAGGTTGCTGGGTAGCAAACCCTACTTTTCATATAGAAATAAGAAAACTATAAAGAGTAGGTTATGTTATAAGGATTTTAAACATAGTTCTAAAACTGGTTTGAATATGAATTTGTTTGGATTGACCCGTTTTGGTACATTTAAATGTTTGAATTGTTCTTGTTGTGTAGATATTGTGGACACCTCTGCTTCTTCTTTGTTTATCCATCCTATTACCAATAGAAATTATAAATTTAGACTCATGGCGAATTGTAATACTGTTAATGTTGAGTATATGGCTACTTGTGTAGTTTGTCCTTCATTTTATGTAGGTAAAACTACACGTAAGCTAAAAGAAAGAATAATTGAGCATAAATCTGAGATTAGGAGAGAAAATACTAATAATGCTTTGATGTTAAGTTGTCAATCTCGCCTTCATTCTTGCTGGATGGGTTCGGAGCCGATCTTCGGCTCCGACTCGGCACTTGCTAAGCTCGAGAGTCACTTTTACCAGCTCGAGGCAGCCCCATATCCCATGATGCAAGGCGGTAATTACCCAGATGTCGTTTGCCACTTCGCTAATGAGGTCATCTTTTTTACCAGCTCCTGGTAAGTGATTTTTCATTGCTATTTGTGAAGGATTTAGATACCCAATTCCCTAAAATTTATTCTTTATAGTCTTTTTTAGTGAACCTTATTCACTTAGCTCCATACCCATTCTCCTTAGCTGCCTTATTCATAAGTTTCTAGTGTTTTGGGCCTTAGGCCTTACCCTCCCTCACAGTTCCTGTCAGGATTTTCCTTAGGTGTGTGGGTGTTGTGTCTTACTGTTTTGATTTTTTGTTTATTAGTGTCTTTCTGTCTGATTGGTGTGTGTGTGTGTATTAGGACTCAGACATGTCCAAAGATACTAGGGTCTCAGGTTTCAAGAAGTGTGACTCGTGCTGTCAGAAGATGTCTCTGACAGACGGTCACACTTCTTGTATTTATTGCCTGGGACCCCTACACCTGCAGGACTCCTGTGCTATCTGTCATTCTTTCAGCCAGAGAGTCCTGCAGGAACGTAGAAATAAGTTGATCCTCAGGGATCTCCTTAAGCCTGAGAGCTCCCCGGCTAAGTTCGGCTCCGGAAAGGCCTCTAAGCCTCCCAAGACCCAGACTTCGGTGTCCAAGTCTGTGGTCTTGGTTTCGACTCCGCCAGAGTCGACATCGGCTCTGTCCGGAGCCGATCCTTCCTTGTTGGAAGCTTCAGTATCGGCGCCGTTCGGCACCAATACCCTGGCTTCGGCACCTGTGTCGGCTCCGGCTGGAGCCGACACCCTAGCCGGAGCCGAGATATCTTTGTCTCCGCTCGGAGCCGACAAGTTGTTGGCTCCGCCTGGAGCCGAAGGTTCTTCGGCTCCGATGGCTCCATCCAAAAAGAGGTCTAGATCTCCTTCATTGGAATCTATACACTCGGCTCCAGCCTCCCCCTTGCTTTCGGAGCGGAGCCATCGGAGCCGATCATCGAGGTCTTCCAGGCTATCAGACCATGACTTAGAGAGAGTGGTGAGTAGGCTTTTAAAATCACAGGCACTAGCCCAAATGCTCCATAGCCCATCTCAACAGATGACCGCTATTCTACACCCTACTGAAATTCCTCCTTCGACTCTCCTACAGAGTTCGGAGCCGGAGATTATTGGTACCGTGACTGTTGCTGCTTCGGAGCCGATACCACACCTTTCGGCTCCGTCGTCCTCGACTCCTATCTCCTCCTCGAGACCTTCCTTGGAGGGATCCGGGCGTCGGGCTTCCCTGGTCGGTTCCGAGGGGGGCGAGTGGCATCGGACCCTTGTCCGACCCCGTTCTCCCTCTCGGAGCTTCGGCCTTGGTGAGCTCAGCCCTGACATCTGCTTCGGAGCCTTCCCTTTCGGTGGGACCAGGGATCCCTGTTTCTTCGGAGCGGGATCTCTCGGCCCTCCCTGGGAGGGGAGCCTTCGAGGTGATGAGGAGTGTGTTAGCCCCTGAGCTTAGTCAGCAGTCGGTTCCTTGAGCTCCTCCCTCTACGGTGCCTGTAGATGCCTCTTCCCGCTCTCTTGCTCCCGGACCCAGAGATCCATCGCCCCAGGTCTCCCCGTTGGGAAGAACTTCCTCTTCCGAGGTTTCTCCTGATCCTTCAGGTGAACCGCAGCGTAAGAGGACCTGCAAGAGGAAGCACTTAGACTCCCCTGAGTCTGCAACATCAGATACTGATTTAGATGAGTCGGAGGGGTCCCCAAGATCCCCCTCTGAGGATGTCTCCTTTTCAGACATCCTTGAGCTCCTGAAACTGAGGGGGAACTGGCCCTCCATTAATCCCTCAGAGGATGAATCGGTATACCGAATATCGAAAGGGTGGGAGGCTGGCATAAGGGTGGGAGGCTGGCATAATGGTTAAGGTGTTTACCTTATGAACACAAGGTGCAGGGTTTGATTCTCACATGGGGTAATTGGCTAGGCTTAAAATGGCCCACAAGGGCAGTTAGCCTAGTACTAATCTATGAACCTATGAACCTATACCTGGAGGCTTTTGGATCTCGATCCTCCACCTCCTGGGTGTCTCCGCCTTTCGACCCTCTCATGGAGGTCATAGCTCGAAAGGCGTGGGCATCTCCTGATTCGGTGGAACCAGTCCCCAGGAGACCTTCAAAATTTATCACGGCCCCCGCTGAAAAGCAGTTTCTTACTAAAGGTGTCCCGGTTGATACCATGGTGGTGGCGGCCGCCACCAAAAAGGAACTTGCAGATCCTTCCGTACCAGTCCATCCTCCTAACAAGGAGTCTAGGACCATGGACAGGTATGGCAAGCGGATGTTTTCCTCAGCGACCTTTGCTATGCGTTCGCTGAATTATTTATGTCACTTCACCAGACTTCAAAGAGACATCCTCAAAGAATTAGGTGAAGTAGTACAGGATCCGAAGGCAGCAGGGGCTCAGGAAAAGATTGCCTCTCAGCTGGGAATCCTTAATTCCATAACCAACTCCTCCATGCGGCTCATTTCTTATGCAGCCGATGGGGCGAGTAGAGCTGCAGGCACAGGAGTGGCTCTCAGACTTCAGTCCTGGATGCGGCTCTGTAATTTTGCAGACCCCTTTAAGGCGTCCTTCACAAACTCTCCCTTTGATGGGTCAACATTGTTTGGCCCTCAGGTGAAGGACACTTTGACCAGGTGCGAGCAAGACGGCAAGACTCTTTCTGCCGTAGGAGTCCGTTTCTCCACCCCTTCTAGGCCTTATCCCAAAGGTCAGAAGGGAGGGAAAATGTGGTTCCGAAAATCTCAGGGAGTCACGCCTGACGCACGTGGTCAATTTACCCCCAGAGGCAGAGGGGGTAATAACAATTGACGCTGCCCTAGGGGCAGAGGGGGTCCGCAGAACCAGGGCAGCAGAGAGCCTCTCTCTGACAAGCCCTTCCAGCATTCCTGAGGTGTTGCCCGACTGTCCACCCTTGGAGGCAGTCGGGGGGAGATTGTCGCTGTATCCAGAAGCCTGGTTTTCCCTCTCTCAAGACAGATGGGTACAGTCGATCATATCCGAGGGTTACAAGATTCCTTTCGAGGAAAGCCCCTTCCCTCAGAAAAGTTCCCTTCCAGACGTTCCACCCGGTCTAAGGGAAATTGCAAAACTAGAGGTTTCAAAGCTTCTAAAAAAAAGGGCCATCCAGCCAGTTCCAGCAGACCATTTAGAGTCCGGAATCTACTCAAGGTTCTTTTTGGTTCCCAAAAAGACGGGAGACTGGAGACCAATATTAGACCTCAGCAGGCTCAACATGTCTGTCAAAAAGACAAGATTTCAGATGGTCACACTTTAATCGATTTTGCCTTTCCTGGGCAAAGACAACTGGATGTGCTCCATAGACCTTCAGGATGCGTACTATCACATAAAAATCCACAGACGCTCCAGAAGGTTTCTCCGCTTTCGGCTGGGGACCAGTCATTTTCAATTCAGAGCCCTGCCCTTTGGTCTCACTACAGCCCCCAGAGTGTTCACCAAATGTATGGCAGTGGTCACGGCTCACCTGAGACGTCAAGGATTCCAGGTGTTTCCGTATCTTGACGACTGGCTCCTCTCAGCCACCACCAGGCATCAACTTCTCCAAGCCAGAGATTACACTCTACGTCTCTGCGGTCAGTTAGGAATTTCGGTCAACTTCGAAAAGTCTTCCTTATCGCCCTGCCAATCTATTACCTTTATAGGCGTAAATCTAGACACTACTCGGATGTCAGCAAACCTAACAAGTCAGAGAATCCTAGATATCCAAAGCCACGATCGGATCATCCTATCCAGCAAAAGGGTACAAGCCAGGTTGGTTCTGAAAGTGTTGGGCCTCATGGCAGCTGCCATCACACTTCTTCCTCTGGCCCGTTTTTACATGCGTCTCCTACAATGGATGTTGTTCACCCACTGGTCCTTCCAGCAGCTTCCCATGCGTCACAAAATCCTGGTGACACAAACCTGCAAGAACCATCTATCCTGGTGGATTTCCTCTCCTCTAGTCCATCAGGGCAGACCATTTGTTCCCCCGGCCCCGGTAGCCACGGTCACTTCGGATGCCTCCCTGATCGGGTGGGGGGGGGCATTATCAGGGCAGGATGGTTCATGGCACGTGGCAACCATTCGAATACCACCTGCACGTAAATGTCCTAGAGATGAGAGCAGTGCTTTTAACGTTGCAAGCCCTCAACGACTTTCTTCCCTTAGGAACTATTGCAATTCACACGGACAACATGTCCGTCGTGTGGTACATCAACAAGCAGGGCGGAACCAAGTCCTATCCCTTGTGTCAAGAGGCTCTCAGACTTTGGCAATGGGCGATCTCCTCTCATCGGTTTCTGGTAGCAACGCATATCTCCGGGAAAACCAACATAATAGCGGACAGATTGAGCAGAGCTATACTCATGCCTCACGAGTGGTCTCTCAAGCAATCCATAGTGGAGGAGATTTTTCAGAAGTGGGGCCGCCCATGCTGTGATCTTTTTGCTACACCTCAAAACAGCAAATGCCCAGTCTTCTTCTCCCTCTTCCCACTTCCGGGCCATCCCCCCAGAGACGCTCTTACCCAAGATTGGCCCCGGGGACTCCTTTATGCTTTTCCTCCCTTTCCATTTATACCACAAGTACTCCAGAAAGCTGCCATTTTGAGAGCCAAAATGATTCTCATTGCCCCTTACTGGCCTCGACAAATTTGGTTTCCGTTCCTTCATCGCCATCTTTTGGTGCAGCCTTGGCATCTGGACCCAGCTCCAGATCTTGTGACCCACCAGTCGGGTCAACTGCACCGGTCCATTCCTTCCCTCAACCTCACAGCTTGGTTGCTCCACTTCCATCCTTAGCCAGGCTTCCTATGATCTCTAACCCAGTTAGAGATATCATAGTAGCTTCTCTTAAGTCCTCTACCAGGAGGGTTTACTCTAGCAAGTGGAAACGCTTCTCCCTTTGGGCAAAATCTAAGAACATAGACCCCTTTACTGCCCCTATTCAGTCAGTCTTGGATTTTCTAGCGGAAATTTTTCACTCAGGTTCTTCGTCTTCCACAGTCAAAGTTCAGTTGGCAGCAATCTCGAATTTTCATGTCGGATTTGCAGACCATAACATTATGTCCCACAAGCTTTGTAAAGCCTTTCTCAAAGGAGTGTTCCTTCTTAAACCCCCTGTTAGGGATCCTCCACCACAGTGGGACCTAAATTTAGTGCTGACATCCTTGATACTTCCCCCTTTCGAACCGGCTGCTTCATGTTCATTAAAGTTTCTTTCTTGGAAGACACTTTTTCTAGTCGCTATTACCTCGGCTAGAAGGGTGTCTGAACTTCATGCCCTCTCTGTTCTTCCCCCTTATTTGGTCTTCCACAAGGACAGAGTATCCTTGAGAACCAATCCATCCTTTTTGCCCAAGGTTGCTTCTAAGACAAATTTAAACCAATCCATTGATCTTCCTGTATTTTTTCCAAATTATTCTAACAGGGCGGAACAAAAATTACATTACCTAGATGTTCATCGCCAACTCAGATATTACTTGGACAGAACGAAGCAATTTAGGAAGTCTGATCAGCTCTTCCTTTCTTATGCTGAAAATAAAAAAGGTCTCCCTGTTTCTAAAGTGACCTTATCCAGATGGCTATCTTCTACCATTTCTGACATTTATCAGCTTAGGGGAAACAACTGAGCTCAAAACCTAAAGCACATTCCACAAGAGGTCTAGCCACTTCTACAGCTTTTCAGGCTAGGCTACCCTTAGATACTATTTGTGCAGCAGACACTTGGGCCACTCCTCATACCTTCGTTTCTCATTACAAATTGGATTTGGCCTCCAGGGACAGGGCAAGCTTTGGTTCCACAGTTCTCAAGAGTCTGTTCCATTGAGCCACCCAGGATAGAGGTGCTAGGGACACGGTCCCATCCAGCAAGAATGAAGGCGAGATTGACAACTTAACATTTAGAAGTTATGTACCTACCATAACGTTCCATGTTAGTTGTCTTCTCTCGCCTTCTTTCTTGCGTCCCTCTCTCCTGTCCCCCTAGCCTGGACAGACCTTGATCTCCCTATTTCTCTTGAAGATTCTTCTTCCTTGGACACCAGTTAGTTCTTGACCTTGATTACCTGGTTTCCCTTTACAGCCTTTTCAGGTTAGTTGTTCCTCTTTCCTTGGTGGAAAGTTTTATAGGCAGTTTTTCCTCTAGATACCAAACGAGATCTGGGTAATTACCGCCTTGCATCATGGGATATGGGGCTGCCTCGAGCTGGTAAAAGTGACTCTCGAGCTTAGCAAGTGCCGAGTCGGAGCCGAGGATCAGCTCCGAACCCATCCAGCAAGAAAGAAGGCGAGAGAAGACAACTAACATGGAACGTTATGGTAGGTACATAACTTCTAATTTAAGCATATACAATTGCATGGGGGTGACCATAAGTTTAGGTTTAGAGTTATAGACGCGGTTGTAGCATCTGTTAGGGGTGGGGATATAAATAATATTCTTGAGATTAGAGAATATGAATGGATATTAAGATTAGCCGCGGATTATTCACCTGGCCTTAACTCTGCTAAGTTTGAAACCAATTTTAATGAGAATACAACATATTAAGTTATAGGCATATTTATGTTTTCATGTCAGATTTGCATTATTTCATAGATTTGATTATGTATTTTAGTCATATGATGTTGGCTGCTGTCATGTGACTTGTGGGCTCTTATTTAAAGCAAGTTGTGTTTTGAATGTATTTGTATTAGTATTGAAGAAGGGTTTCACCCGAAAGCTTTGCTTGTTTGATAAAGTTTTTTTATCCAACGTTTTCTGTGTGTGCTTTTTTTGATACCTGGATTTCAGCGCCTGTCTTTTTTTGGTTCATCTGCAGACTGGGAAGTTTTGTGCCTATGGTTTTATGTGTTAGCCACAGTGCATCAATCCGTGGACTGCAGAAGGTAGTGTAAGGATTGCAGTCTGTAGATGGTAAAGACAGTGACAGTTACTGACTTCATATCCCTCATAGGACATATGTTGCAACAAACCCTGTTACAATGGAAATTATATGGGGATATCACAGTAACATGTCTATACTGGCGTGCATGAAGTGGTGCATATGTGCTGTACCCCATACATACTGTCATTATATCTGAAAACAAGCCAGTGATATGTCAGATTGCTACACGTCATGTACAGTAGCGGTTATATTTCATGACATAAGCTGGACATTCTGTGGATGATTGTACAGTACTGAGGTCTGTATAGTGATGGTGAATATTGGCAGTGTGTGTATTGTTAATATGTACCTCAGCCTGTGTACAGACTGTGGTAGATGTCATTGTTCTACCTCCCCTTCTCTCAGATATTACATGCTGCCCCACTGTATGGTACATTTTGATGTACATGTTTGTAGGGCCATACACACACATGTTCCATACCACAGACAGCCATCATGACAAACTGTGTAGCAGCCCAGTATAAGTAGGGTCATTCTGTGAGGGGTACATATGAGGATGGTGTAGAGCAGATAGTCCATATACTGTAATATTATGCTAGCTTACCATATGTGGCTGTGTTCACATTGGTTGTGGTTGTGCACTGTCACACAGGTGTATCTTTTCCTGTGATGTGACATGGCTGTCAAGCCTGCTATATATGCAGGTACATGTGCATTACCCCATACGAGAAGTAGGCCAGTGTTGAGCCAGTCTGCCTGTAGCTTGCACAGTGCATTGTTAAATGCCTAGCAGCTTAGTGTACTTAACCAGTGGGATGTTATGTGTAGATACTCGCCAGATGTACTGCTGCTGGCCCTCCCTTAAATGTTATGTATGTCAGGGCAGTTGGATGCTGTTCAGATGTATGTCAATATCTAGTGGGTGGTATGTGTCCATGGCACCCCTGTACCAGCGGCCATTATGTGTCAGGCCAGACAGGACTGTGTGAATCCAACACCTATGGTGCCAAATATATACCAGTAGTTATGTGTTATACCCATCTACATGGCTGTCTACATCCATATTGTCAGGCCTGTTACACATGTGGTGCACTAAGGGATCATGTGTATACCTCGGGACTGTACAGGTTGTGTCCGAAGTTCCACATATAGTGGCCAATATCTCTGCTGCACTCCACAGGGGCATTACATGCTAGCAGCTGTACCTTACAATGATTTCCTTAGGATGTCTGTCAGTAGCCAGTGGCACACATGTTATAAGCAGATGACAACATCCACACACACCATGTCTGTGAAGACAATCCCAATGACAGTAGCAACAGTCTAGTAATATACCTGTTATACATAGCTGTCATCCCCTTGCACTATTACTGTGGGACTGTAGGGGCTGGCATACAGCTACAATCCATATCCAGGACATATGGAGGAAATATATGTACATATACTTATCCAGATAGCCATATATATATATATATATATATATATATATATATATATATATATATATATAAAATTACACATGTACTACATTGAATTACCACTGTCATGGCAACCACCCACTATAACTCCCTACAGCATGTGGCTGTGGTCCCTATACATTTCCTGTGTGATGGACATCCGTCCTGTGTGTGGGCATCAGTGATACAGGCAGAAGGTAGCAATACCTCTTACAGGAGAACCTGCCCACTCAGAGTGGACACATATTTGTAGGAGGTTCAGGAACTACAGACAGACTGTGGGTAGAGTTGTGTAATGCTTTGCATAGTACTGGTGTTACAGGGTGTGTGTGTGTGTGTGTGTGTGTGTGTGTGTGTGTGTGTGTGTGTGTGTTCATACAAGTGTACCTTTGAATGCAGTCTGTCTGCATAGCTCACTACTGTGGGCCTAACCTCTTGCTGGGCAGAGGTATGCCTATCATGTGCTGTCCATCCACCACACAGGTCCTGTGTCAGATATGACACTGGCAGTGTGTTTGTTGCGTGCTACCAGTACATGGCTACATCCATGTCTATATCTAACCTCAATACCCTTACTAAAGGTATGTTGCAGACTATCCTGTAACACCAGCACCTTGCTTAGTGTATGGCAACAGTGTTCCACATATATGCCTGTGTTCTAGCCTCTGTCTCCCATCTACATACCAAGCTGTGCACATATGTCATGCTGTTTGGGATTGTTCTGTAGTGGGCTGTGAGTATATCACACTGCCATTGCTGCCATTAGTACACTGCTGTTGTATTCCCCGCACATACACTGGGGCTGGGGCCATATATGTGTAGGTGTCACCTACACAACACATGTGCACCCTTATGCACTTCAGAGGCCAGTGTATGTAACAGTGGTATATGGTCTTTGAGTCCAGGTGGGGAGCACCATAAACGACCTAGGCTGTTACAAATGTGGGGGTATCAGGGGTGAGCTGCCACAAGGTATGTGGATGTACAGTACAGTATACTCCACCTATATTGACATTACTTACACGACTTGGGGTACTGCAAACCTACTGCTTTCCGCAATACAGGCTGTTCTGTGCGTTATGTCTTGTTATGTTCCGGGTACAACCCATTTGATCACAAAACGTCTTTACCTCCTACGGAGTTTGTACAGAGTGTAAATAGAGGCTGCTGAATTACACACCTGCAGTACATACTGTTGATTGTGTGTGGTACCTTGTGGCCCAGTCTGTCAGCACTATTGTACATTCTGAAGGGCTTGGCTTGGACTGCAACAGTTGTGAACCTTTCCAGACTACTGTATAAGTGTAACTGTTTCACAGTTGCTGTACTCCGTTTATATGGTTGTCAGTATTTGAACAGCTATCTGATATGGCATATATGACCATTATGGTACACAAAGGAGTCCCATTTCTGTAAACCTGTGTGTGGTGTCTTTCCTATGACCTTTCTATGGGTATAAGTTGCAGGCAATGATTGACATTAGTATGTGTATCCCATACAGTGTCCAGTTGTATGTGTGTGTATCTGTATTAACATATAGGTGTATGTGTATCTGTATCCTGGGGACGTTGACGGCTTCCACATATTACATGTCCTGTGGGAGGCAGACCATACTTGGTAGTGTATTGCAGGGTGCAGGTGTTTGGCTGTGGGGGGATGCCTATTCGTACAAGACGTATAGTGTGTAGGGCCTCTCAACCCCATTAACGGTTCATGTGGACATAGATGTATTTGTTAATCTACAGTTGCTATCTACAGATGTATGGCCATATATACCTATATAGATATATTTATCTGCTAGCAGATATATAGGTATATGTGCATAGATAGCGATATATATGTATATAGAGTTAGTAAAACAACATATATGTTTGAATATGTGTGTATCTATACATATGTGGGTATGTTGTATCTGTTAAGGTTGCACTATAGTTACACAAGCAGACATCTAGATGTTGGTATACATTTTCTGCACTGCTGCATTACAGGACTAGCTATGTTTCTGAAACATTGAATATCTGTGTACCTGTAATGGCTTAGTGGTACATCGGTTTGTCTAGGGTGTGCATAGTCCTTGGTTTGAGCCTTGCCAGAGTTGTTTAATTTGTTGCTGGCCAGAACACGGCCCGTTGGATAGAGAGTGATTAAGGCACCGTAAAGCAGTTGTAAGCAGGTTTGTGTTTTGCTCAGCAACAAAATAAACAGGTCCTACAAGGCTCGTAACCAGGACCCCGCACATCATACACAAAGTGATTTACCACTAAGCCATGGCAGACATGCATAATCATGATGTTTTCACATACGTATCATCCAGCCCAGGTATATAACACTACAGGGAATGTATTCCACCATGTAGATGTATTTGTGTGTGTATATGTATTCATCATTGAATGGATATAACATATCTTTATATGTAGATATAGATATAGACATATCTATATACATATACATACATATATATATATATATATATATATATATATATATATTTAAGCCAATAAATACGTATATACGCATACAGCCATCAATATATATGTATATATCCACATACAGACAGCACTAGGAATGCATATATGTCAGCATATCAGCATATATATGGCTCACCTTTCAAAGGGAGAAATCCATGTATCCAGATGCTGGTAGGCCTAAAGTATGTTCTCAGCATTGCACAGTCCTGCAATACATGCATCGAATGTGCAGTTAGTGAATGTCACTATTCATTCGCTCGTTGCAGATTAGGCAATTTGGTTGCGGATGCCACTATGGTGGGGATGGGGAATAATTGCCTATCCCCACTGTAGTGCACACTAGGAGTTCGTATATCACAGTAGGGGGGTTGTGGGGGCCCAGCCCCCCAGAGGGGGGATGCAGGGAGCCATGCCCTCACCATTACGATATGTATTCCAACTTGTAGTTCGAGAGTCAGCGAAGGTGCCTTTAGAACTACAGATGTTAAGTTGTCTATCTCGCCTCCGTTCGTGCTGGTTGGTATCGGAGCCGATCGTCGGCTCCGACTCGGCCATCTTCTATAGCTCGAGAGCTGTTTACTGGCTCGAGGCTAACCCTTATCCCATGATGCCTAGCGCAAGCTACCCAGATCTCGTTTGCCGCTTCAGATGCGAGGTGTCGTTTTTACTGGCTCAGGCTTGTATTAAGTTTCTTATTGAACTTTTTCTTCTACGATTAGTGTTTTTTTCTAGGAGGTATTGTTTAAATTTTAGTCTCTATAACTTGTGTTAGCTAAGTGTATTTGTAGTTCCTTCCCTTAGAACTCTCTCCCCCTCCCCCTCCTATCCCTTTCTTGTCAGGTTAGCATTTAGTTTAAAGGCTTTCCTTCTATCTTCCTTTTAGGTAGCTGTTTAAGTTAGAGGTTTCCTAGTTTAAAAAAAAAAATCTTTAGCTTTAGCTGTAGTATACTGTGTGTTTTTTTTTTTTTTTTTGTTGATATTGGTGTTGTGGTATTTTGTTATTGCTTATCGGCTAAGATCAGTGTAGAATCTCTTGAGGTATTTTGTTGGATACAGGATGTCTAAAGAATCCAAGGTGTCTGGATTCAAGAAGTGTGACTCATGCTTTGAAAAAATGTCTCAGACAGATGGGCACACTTCTTGCGTCTATTGCTTAGGCGCAGTGCACCTGCAGGACTCTTGTTCTATATGTCATGCATTTAGTCCAAGAGTTCTGCAGGAGTGTAAAAATAAGCTTATTCTTAGGGGTCTTTTAAAACCTCAGGATTCACCGGCCAAGACTCAGCCTGTGAAATCCCCAAAACCGACCAAATCGTCGGCTGCAAGCTTGGAGCCGTCATTGGTTCAGACTCAGAATCTTTGGAGCCGTCGCGGAGCCACAAGAGGCTGAGATCCCCTTCTTTGGAATCCATACATTCGGCTCCTCAGTCTCCCCTGCTTCAGAGTGAGTGCAGTCACAGATCTTCCCACTCCTCTCGGTCCTCTAGGCTCTCAGATCACAAAGTGGAGAAGAGTGGTCAGTAGGTTGCTGAAGTCGCAGGCACTTGCCAAGATGTTGTCCAGCCCTCCTCAACAGGTGTTGGCTCCATCCACTTCTATCGATGTTCCTCCTCCGACTCCCTTGAGCTCGGAGTCGGAGTTCGTTGGGGTTCGAGTTGTGGAACCGTCGGCTCCTATAACTGTTTCTCCTTCTGTCCTGTCATCGGGTCCGATTCCCTCGATGGCGCCTCCGTCGAGGGATCTGGGTGCCGAGGCTCCCTCGTCAGCTCCGAGGGGGCGAGTTGCATCTGACCCTTGTCCGACCCCATTCTCCCTCTCGGAGCTTCAGCGCAGGTGAGCTCGGCTCCTACATCGGCCTCGGAGCCATCTCCCTCTGTGCAGAGACGGATTCAGATTTCCTCGGAACAGGAGCCTTCTCTGCATCATGGCAGGGACTCCTTCGATGTCATGAGGAATGTGCTGGCCTCTGAGTCAGCTCCATGATCGACCCCACCGGCTCCGTCCCCTGTAGTGCCTGCGCCAACCTCTGCTCCTCCTCCCGACCCCAAGGGTGGGGAACCGGCACTCCAGGGCACCTATTGGGTGTTTTCTCTTCTTCCAAGGCCTCCGCTGATCATTCAGAGGCGCCCCCTCAGAAGAAGAAGAAGTGCAGGAGGAAGCACATTGACTCCTCTGAGTCTGTCACTTCTGATGCAAACTTAGATGAATTGGAAGGGTCCCCGAGATCCCCCTCTAAAGATGTTTCCTTCTCGGACATCTTAGAAATGCTTAAGCAGAGGGGGAATTGGAATCCCCTAGCCCCTACCGAGGATGAGTCTGTATTCTTGGATGCGTTCGGTTCCCGACCTTCCACCTCCTGGGTTTCTCTGCCTTTCGATCCACTCGTATCAGTGGTGGCTTGAAAGGCTTGGTCAGCCCCGGATACAGTGGAACCAACCCCGATGAGACCTGGCAAGTTTATCACTGCACCCCTTGATAAGCAGTTCCTTACCAAAGGTGTTCCTGTGGATGCCATGGTGGTAGCAGCAGCCACTAAAACAGAGTTAGCGGAAACTTCTTCGTCTGTCCATCCTCCTAACAAGGAGTCTAGGACTATGGATAGGTACGGGAAGCGAATGTTTGCTTCAGCGACCTTTTCTATGAGGTCACTGAATTACTTAAAAATAAGACAGAAAAACGATAGTCCAACCGACAAGTTTATTCAAAACCAAGCTGCACCAACAACCGGTTCACCAATGACCTAGGTTTCGTCTTCAAACAATGACTTCCTCAGATTGGTAGAACCATGATGCTGTTATATAAAGCACAATCAATTAAAATTAAATTGGTTAATTAACCAATACTGTGAAACAATGTGACACAACATAACCTGATGCAATGAAAGATATGAAAATGAAAAAATAAAATATGAAACACATGAATCTGTTCATTCACCCAAAAATTTTTTAAAAAAATTATGCATCCAATACCTAAAGTCAAAAAACAAAACAAAACATAAATATAATTATTAAAAATAAAAATAATAAAAATAAATATACATGAATGTATATATTGAAAATACACATAAATAAATGAATGTGATAAGTGTTTAACCCATGATGTGCCTTAACCTAAGATACGGCTTTATAGAAATATATTCATTAAGCCCTGGAAAATTATGAGCGTTTAAACGAAGTTGCCATGTAAGTTCACACATATCCAAATGAAATTGAGTGATCCTACCTTGTTGATCAATATTGAGGTGCTGAATAATACAGAATTTAAACCTATGGCTAACTTTGTCGATCACGTGTCTTGCTAGTGCATTAGTAGTTTTCTTATGCTGTATGTCTAAAAGATGTTCCTTAATTCTATCTCTAAACTTTCTGCAAGTTTTCCCCACGTAGAAGGCCTTGCAGTCTTGACACTTGGCAAGATAAACCAGTGGTTTTAGTGGATATAACAACAGTAATTTGGATAGTACACAGTTAAGAAGGATTGATGATATGGATGAACAATTGAGAGAATTATGCAACAGTCAGCTTGGGGAAATTATGCAGCGGAATAATGAAACAGCAGTTTTTAATGATATCCCTGGTATTTTAAGCAACCCGACAATTTTGTGCAATGGTGTCCGTGATTTTAAAATATACAGTTATTCTAATATCACCCTAGATAGTGAACATGCAGAGTTTTTCTCCGAGGGATTTAACTTTGTGCCATGAAGAAGAGGGAATTTAGTTGAAACATTGGTGGATTTAAAGCTTTTCACCCGGAAGATGAATCTTAAACACCAATTTAATGGTAGTGACCATGAGTATTTGGGTAAAGTAATTAGTATTTCTAAACCAAGTATTTACAACCCTGTCATGAACCCAATAATTGCCTTATTTGAAAGAACTTGTGAACAGGATATTAGGAATTATTATAGACAAGGCAGGGTAATTTTCATCATAATATGACCGAAAGTGAATATGAAATACTTCATAAGATAAGTGAATTAGGTGATATACGAATTATGAAACCGGATAAGGGTAATGGTGTTGTAATAACAAACAAACAAGATTATATTAGTATTTTGATGGCTATGTTATGGGAGGATAATTATATCGAAATGAGTATTAACGAAATTATCATAGCCTATAGGAAAGTGGACCTGTTCATAGAGGACATGCTTCTTCAAGGTGAGATAAATGAAGAAGACCATGAATATCTGACTAACAAATTTCCAGTTGTTAGTAGTATTTTTGGAATACCTAAGATCCACAAAGGTCTTGATAATGTTAAATTTAGACCTATAGTTGATGGTAAACGGAGCAAGGTCCACTTTATTAGTAAATTTTTGGATCATCACATGAAAGTTGGTTTAAGTAAATTTACACATATCACTAAAGATTCTTGGCACTTTTTGGAGAGGATTAAACATATGAATATCCATAGAAATTCCTTGATATTATTTGTCACTATAGATGTATGTAATTTATTCTCAGTGATACCACACGATGTAGGACTTACTTGGTTGGAAGAACAATTGTTTGCTTCGGTATGTATGAACAGGAACAGATTAATGTGTACGTTAAACTCATGGAACTTGTTTTATGTAACAACTTCATATTTTTTGAGGGTCATTATTTTAAACAAAAAACTGGGGTTGCTATGGGAGCATCATGTGCCCCCATTTATGCCAACTATATCATGGCATACTGGGAGGCCAATTATGTATTTAACAGTGAATTCAGACAATACATCAAACTATATTCACGGTTCCTGGACGACATTTTTATCATTTGGGAGGGTGATAGAATTGTGTTAGAAGCCTTCTTACAATACATTAAAAACACAGTGTGGTTTTTACAATTCACCCATGAGATCAACGACAAACAGATCCATTACCTAGATGTTAGGTTGGAATATGATATAATTGAGGGTGTTATTAATTCCAATATTTATAGAAAACCCACATTTTCTAATTCATATTTGCACCACGACAGTTGGCATCCAAATCATCAAAAGAAGGCTATTATCAAAGGGCAAATGGTCAGGGCAGCACGTATGGTAAGCAAAAACATTGATTTCTATTCTGAATTAGATTTTATGGTTAGTTTATTTCTGAATAGAGGATATCCAAAACAGTTATGTACAGAGGTTCGGGAAGAAGTTCAATTTAAGAGACACACAGATGTTATGCAAGCTATTTTAAAATCTGATACTGACAATTTTGGGTACACCATTGAAGATGAGAGGAAAGTGAGTGTGTTTAATGAATCCATTATGTATATTCTCACCTATAATGGGGATACAGACAACATCCAGAGGTTTATGATGAAGAACTGGGAGGTTTTCCAACATAGTAAAGAATTTAATACGATATTTAACAAAAGGCCTACATTTGTTTTTAAAAAAGATCGGTCATTCAAGGATATTTTTGAAAAGAGTTCTATCACATGTAAACATCTTAGTAATAGGGTTAAGGGTAATTTTAAATGTGGTAGATGTTCAACATGTAGTCACATTTTTATAACGGGGGATAGAATAGAGGTTAATAATTGTGGTATTCCCATTTCTGGACACTATGATTGTTATACCAGCAACGTGGTTTATTTTGCCAAGTGTCAAGACTGCAAGGCCTTCTACGTGGGGAAAACTTGCAGAAAGTTTAGAGATAGAATTAAGGAGCATCTTTTAGACATACAGCATAAGAAAACTACTAATGCACTAGCAAGACACGTGATCGACAAAGTTAGCCATAGTTTTAAATTCTGTATTATTCAGCACCTCAACATTGATCAACAAGGTAGGATCACTCAATTTCATTTGGATATGTGTGAACTTACATGGCAACTTCGTTTAAACGCTCATAATTTTCCAGGGCTTAATGAATATATTTCTATAAAGCCGTATCTTAGGTTAAGGCACATCATGGGTTAAACACTTATCACATTCATTTATTTATGTGTATTTTCAATATACACATTCATGTATATTTATTTTTAATAATTATATTTTTAATAATTATATTTATGTTTTGTTTTGTTTTTTGACTTTAGGTATTGGATGCATAATTTTTTAAAAAAATTTTTGGGTGAATGAACAGATTCATGTGTTTCATATTTTATTTTTTCATTTTCATATCTTTCATTGCATCAGGTTATGTTGTGTCACATTGTTTCACAGTATTGGTTAATTAACCAATTGAATTTTAATTGTGCTTTATATAACAGCATCATGGTTCTACCAATCTGAGGAAGTCATTGTTTGAAGACGAAACCTAGGTCATTGGTGAACCGGTTGTTGGTGCAGCTTGGTTTTGAATAAACTTGTCGGTTGGACTATCATTTTCCTGTCTTATTTTATTGGTTGTTACGTTCTGTTGGCACTGAATTACTTATGCCATTTTACCCGACTTCAGAGGGATCTCCTTAAAGAGCTCGGAGATACCCTTCAACATCCATCAGCTGAAGGGGCTCAAGCTAAAGTGGCTTCCCAGCTGGCGACCCTTAATTCTGTAGTCAACTCCTCCATGAGGCTCATTTCCTATGCAGCCGATGGTGTGAGTAGAGCCGCAGGTACAGGCGTGGCCCATAGGAGACACGCATGGATACGGCTGTGTAATTTTGCAGAACCCTTTAGAGCGCCATTCACCAACACCATTTTTGATGGTTCCTTTATTTTTGGACCACATGTGAAAGACACTTTGACTAGGTGTGAGCAAGAAGGCAAGACTCTCTCTGCCGTGGGAGTCCGTTTTTCCACTCCTTCCAGACCATACCCCAAGGGTCAGAAGAGTGGCAAAATGTGGTTCCGAAAATCCCAGGGAGCCTCGCCTGACACACGTAGCGATTTTTCCGACAGGGCCAGAGGAGGAAACAACAACCGATGCCGCCCTCTTGGCAGAGGGGGTCCACAGAACCAGGGCAGCAGAGAATCCTTCTCTGAGAAGCCCTTCCAGCATCCCTGAAAGGTTGCCCGGCTGACCGCCTCTGGAGGCAGTCGGGGGAAGACTTTCACTGTACCCAAAAGCCTGGCAAAATTTAACGCAAGACAAATGGGTGCAGTCAATCATATAGGGAGGTTACAAAATTCCCTTCTCTCAACACCCCTTACAGTCAAGCAAATCCCTTTCAGATGTTCCAACCAGTCTGAGGGACCAAGCAGTCATAGAAGTTTCAAAACTGCTAGAAAAAGAGTCATCCAGGAAGTCCCGGCAGACCAACACGGATCCAGAACTTACTCAAGGTTCTTATTGGTACCAAAAAAGACAGGGGACTGGAGACCGATTCTGGATCTCAGCAGACTAAACAAGTCTGTTCAAAGAACAAAGTTTCGGATGGTCACGCTACAGTCCATTCTACCCTTTCTTGGTCAGGACAATTGGATGTGCTCCATAGATCTTCAGGATGCGTACTATCATTTTAAAATGGACAGGTGCTCCAGGAGATTCCTTTGCTTCTGGCTGGGAGCCAGTCATTATCATTTCAGAGCTCTGCCCTTTGGTCTCACCACAGCCCCAAGGGTGTTCACCAAATGTATGGCAGTGGTCACGTCTCACCTGAGATGTCAAGGATTCCAGGTGTTTCCATATCTAGACGACTGGCTCCTCACTGCTGCTACCAGGCATCAACTTCTGCAAGCCAGGGGCTACACAATCACAATCTGCTCCCAGCTAGGCATCACAATAAACTTCGAAAAATCTGCCTTGTTGCCCTGTCAATCTATCACCTATACAGGAGCAGACTTAGACACAAGGAACATGTCTGCAAGGCTTCCGCCAGACAGGGTATCTTTAATTCACCAGCAAGTACAAATTCTAATGCAGAGCAAAAGGATCCAAGTCAGGTTCGTCCTTCAAACTCTGGGTTCCATGGCAGCGGCAATTCTTCTAATCCCTCTGGCCCACTTTCACATGAGAATCCTTCAGTGGCTTCTGTTCACACAGTGCTCTTTCCAACAGCTGCCCATGTTTCACATGATCATGATTACAGAAGCATGCAAAAGGCACCTTTCCTGTGGATGGTCTCCCCAGTAGTGTCTCAGGGCAGACCCTTCATTCAGCCCCCTCTGGTTGCCACAGTGACCACAGATGCCTCCCTGATAGGGTGGGGGGGCATTATCAGGGCAGGACAGTTCAAGACACTTTGCAGCCTCACGAGTACCATCTGCATATAAACGTCTTAGAAATGAGAGCCGTGCTCTTAGCGTTGCAAGCTCTTCAGGACTCTCTCCCTTCTGGGACCATTGCAGTTCAAACGGACAACATGTCAGTGGTGTGGTACATCAACAAGCAGGGCGGAGCCAGGTCCTACCTCCTATGTCGAGAAGCACTCAGACTCTGGCAGTGGGCAATTTCCTCCCAACGATTTCTGATTGTGACGCACATCCCTGGGAGGTCCAGCATCATAGCGGACAGGCTCAGCAGAGCTATTCTCATGCCTCACGACTGGTCTCTGAATCAGGTAGTTGCGGATCTGATCTTCTGCAAATGGGGACAGCCTTGCTGCGACCTTTTTGCCACCCCCTTCAACAGCAAATGCAGCAACTACTTCTCCCTTCTTCCACTTCCTGGTCACTCTCCCAGAGACACTCTAGTCCACAATTGGCTTCAGGGACTTCTTTATGCCTTCCCTCCATCTCCCCTGATACCGAAACTCATACATAAAGCAATGTCGTTGGGTTGCAGAATGATCCTCATTGCCTCCTACTGGCCTCAACAGATATGGTTCCCATTCCTGCAGCATTACCTTCTCGAGCAGCCTTGGACTCTGGATCTGATTCCAGACCTACTCTACTGATTCATCAATCAGGTGGGCTGCATCAGTCCCTTCAAACACTCCAGCTCACAGCTTGGTTGCTCCACTTCCAACCTTAGCCAGGCTTCCCAGCATTTCTCTGGCCGTACGTGAAATTATTGTCTCCTCTCACAAGTCTGCCACTAGAAGGACTTATGCTAGCAAATGGAAACGTTTTTCTTGTTGGACAGAGGCTAGGAATATAGATCCCTTTTTAGCCCCAGTCCACAAAATCTTGGAGTTCCTAGAAGAACTTTTTCATTCTGGGTCCGTTTCTGCTACAGTCAGGTTTCAATTAGCGGCCATTTCAAACTTTCATGTTGGGTTGTCTAATGCAAACATCATGTCTCATAAGCTATATAAAGCTTTTCTAAGAGGGACTACCCTCCTTAGAGCCCCAGTGAGAGATCCCCTTCCTCCTTGGGACCTAAATGTGGTACTAACCTCCTTAATTATGCCCCCTTTTGAACCTGCAGCGTCCTGCTCCATTAAGTTTCTATCTTGGAAAACTCTCTTTCTGGAAGCTATTACTTCAGCCAGACGCGTCTCTGAACTTCAGGCACTATGTGTTCATCCTCCATACTTAGTTTTTCATAAGGACAGGGTTGCTCTGAGGACTAATCCATCTTTCCTTCCGAAAGTCTGCTCAGAAAATAATTTAAACCAATCTATAGACCTACCTGTGTTTTTTCCTAACCACACCAACAAGGCAGAATACAAATTACATCAATTGGATGTTCATAGACAACTGCGTTTTTACCTGCATAGGACGAAGGATATAAGGAAGTGTGACCAACTATTCTTTTCCTATGCTCTGGGCAAACAAGGTCTCCCAGTTTCCAAAGTGACCTTATCCAGTTGGTTGTCTCACATTATTACCTTCATCTATCAACTGAGAAACAAAGTGTTATCTATCAAACCAAAAGGTCATTCTACTAGGGCTTTGGCCACCTCTGTAGCCTTCCAGTATAGGTTGCCCATGGACTCTATCTGTGCAGCTGCTACGTGGGCAAACCCTCATACCTTTATTTCTCATTACAAGCTAGATATGGTCCCCAGGAGAAGAGCTAACTTTGGTTCCACTATTCTGAAAAGTCTGTTCCAATGTGCCACCCAGGATTGTAGCTGTCCCAACCAGCAAGAACGAGGGCAAGATTGACAACTTACCATAAAGAAGTTATGTACCTACCATAACGTTCCATGTTAGTTGTCTTCATCTCACCTTCTTTCTTGCATCCCACCCTCCATCCCCCTGTCCTATTGGACCGAGAGGACTTCAAGTTTCACTGTCTGAGTGTTCTCTGGTTGTTTCCTCTACTGACTTAGAGAGTATGACAGGTGTGCTCAACATTTTGTTTGGAGAGGTTCATTCTTTAGCTATGGCTAGGGTTAGCTATTTCAAACGAGATCTGGGTAGCTAGCGTTAGGCATCATGGGATAAGGGGTAGCCTCGAGCCAGTAAACAGCTCTCGAGCTATAGAAGATGGCCAAGTTGGAGCCGAGGATCGGCTCCGATCCCAACCAGCAAGAAAGAAGGCGAGATGAAGACAACTGACATGGAACGTTATGGTAGGTACATAACTTCTTTTTCTCTTAACTGTGGTGCAGTAAGAAATGACGGGTTAGTCCTTTCGGTTTGCAGAAAGGGCCGTTCGAAGGAATGATTATCCCCCTGTCAAAGGTGAATACATATATATCAATATAGGTATATATGGACATACATCTGTAGATGGAACTGGGAACGTAACCACAACATATATGTCCACATGCACCATTGATGGGTTTGGGAGACCCAAACAACATACATCTGGCATGGATAGGTATTCCACCCCGCTCCCAGCCAAATACATCTAGCCTGCAGTACAATACCAACCTTAGCAGATCCCATAAGCAGGACCCTACACGACAAAGGCAGTACATGTTAACAGTACTCCATCCCACCTGTAGGATGTGAGGCTGGCATTACTAACATATCATGCAGAAGAGTCATGTGACATGTCATGCTTGAGGGAACCCCCTGGGCAGGTGCAGTAAGTAGCTGGGATCCCTCATACAATCCAATAGCCCTACACCTGACAATGGATTCACCAGTGTTGGCAGGGACATCCACAAACCCACCATGTCAGCTGGGAATTACCACCCAGTAGCCTGATGACCGTGGACATGGAACATACCAACAATGAACCCATGGCCAATGTCACTAGTTATCTCAACACACGGGCCCCCGCCAATGTTGGACTTGTCAAAGGCAGAGAATACAACCTGAACCTGGTATACCTCCTTAACCCAATCATGACAGGTGTAGAGGAGCATTAGGAGGTGCACAATGCCTATGTAGATCATAGCAGTCTTTTGTACACCATCCCGCTTGTAGGAATGTGTGTAGTTGTTATGGGATCTACCTCTATTCACAGGATGTTTCCACCAGGACTGCTTGGCATATGCCAACATACCACTGGTGCCATCCCGTGGGCATACAGTCCTGTACAGTGTATGTAATCAGGTTGTTAGTTGTTGTTAACACCATTCACAGTAGTTGAGCACTTCACACCCTCCTAAGGGTAGGGCTATGCCACTGGCATTGGCACACGCATGTTACTTGGCGGGGATCGCAGTAGAGTGAGGAGAGGGACATACACCCTGCTTGTTAGCATGTTCATTGTCATCCACATTGCAGACTGCATATAAAGCACTGTGTGGTTGTGCCTATCCTGTCTTGGTGAGATTACATGTGCAACAGATATGTTACCTGCATGGGGACATACCTTCATGTGTACAGTCCTATACCTGTACTGCATCCTAACCAAAGGCACTGTGTGTTGTACCCAGCCATGACATGTGGACCACCCACTACACTTACTGATGTCCACTGTAGAAGGCCTGATGACGCCACTGCACCCATCAGCCATGTGGCACATGGACAAACACAACACAATCAGAACAGATACTGGTGACAACAATACAACATAGTTAATTAAAGCTATGATGCATCATGGCTGCACAGCTACACCTTCCAAGATATTAGCATTTCACTTTACTCCTGACAACATGCTACACATCATTCCATTGCCACACTGTTGTACAGTCACCCTGTGCATCAGAATCATGTTAGCCTGTCCCTGCATCGATGTTACGGTTGTCAGGGAGTGGCAGAGGTATCATCATATGCACAGGGTGTGTTGTTGGTTTGCCAGAGGCCTAGGCTGAGCCATACAATTGACAACATGTGGGTGTATGTGAGGGGGCTGAGTAGTGTTATGGGCCACTGGTGATGTGTGTGCAGGTATGTGGTTGCCCTAGGTTCGTTGTTATTGTGTGTGTCTGCATACACACAGTTCCTCCATGTGGCTGCCTTATACAGGGAATTGTGTTACAGCTGCAGACTGTACCTGGCAGGGTTTGCTGTTCACTGTCTCCGGCCACGGACATGGGACCTGTGCCTGGTAGGGGTGCTACAGAGCCAGACCGAGTACTTTCCTCTGAGTTTGACAGACATCCACTGGATCCAGGTCCCTCCTGGGACTGGCCAGGGCCACGTGCACGTGGTCTATGACGGGTTGTGGACAACCCCCCCCCAACAGTGCTGGGGCTGGTACTGCCACTACGGGAGCGGCTGTGACTGTTTGGACGTCTACAGCGACCTAGCTATATGTTCATCATGCCCAGCCTTTTATGTTGGCAAAACGATAAGGAAACTTCGAAAAAGGATAGTGGAACATGTTAGAGACATTAAAAAACAGAAAAATACTAGTTCTCTTTATATGCATAGTCTAAGATGCCAGAATTTTAAGAGATTTTTATTCTTTGTTATTGACAGAATTGTATACTACAATAATAACAAAGGTGGTGATGACAACACCTTACTTGAGGCTAAAGAATGTTTATGGCAATTACGGCTTAATGCAAGTTCTAGCCCTGGTATTAACGAACATATTTCTATATCAAGTATACTAAAGTACAAGTCTCAATTTATTCGATCTTGTATGTATTAGGTTAACATCTGATAATTTAATGTTTTAAATATTTTGTATAACAATATGAATTTTAATGTTAGGAAATTTTTTAATGAATGATTTTATGCTGGATTGTATAAGAATTGTTTATATTTAATAATTATTTAGATTTATACTATTATCTAGATATTTATATATGTATTTTTACTTTTATTTATTGGTATTACATATACATAGTTTTTGACAAGAAGGTTTTATTACATTTACAAATTAACAAGTTTGCACAAGTCCTGGCTGTTTATGTTCATTTTTGCTGATTGTATCTTTAAGAATTTTTAGCTGCGTAAGTAATAATTTGTTTAATTGTTTAATTGTTCAATTATCTAATTTACATAAGGATTTAAAAAGAGGTTCAACACAAGGATCGTCAGTACTCTGAAGATGCCCTGATGTGTGTGGGTGAAAGTGCTTAGTACAATTTTGGTTAAATAAATAAATAAATCGGTGGTCTGCAGTTGTTCCTGGTTCGCCTTTTTTGTTTCTCCAGCTGCTGGTGTTGCTGGCATACATCCACATGGCTGTCGCAACCATCCCGCCCTGTCCTGATGCATGGACATGACATTGTGGATGAGTTCCAATGTCTTACACCACTGTCTATCCATGATCTCAGTGTAATTACAGATGGCACCTGCTAGGTCACTGATGCTGTCCGTTACAGAGGTGTGATGAGCCCTCTGCGCCCTTCGACCCTGCCTGGTGTACCATTCCATTCGTGCCTGTGCCTCCATAACAGTCTGGAACATGCATGTGGTTGAAATAGATGTGGCACGTCTGCCAGGGGCATGATGACCAGCATTGCTCCTGTGAGCACCCTTGCACATCTGGCTATGGCAGCCATGTCCTGACACGTGCCATAGATACCACACTGTCCTGGCCCATGCCAACTGTAGGCTGTCCCTAAGCTAGGGCCAGTGGTGATGAGGTGTGTAGAGGCAGTGTGACTGTGTGTGTGGATGGTGTGGATATGTGTGGGTTGTCAGTTGGTGGCCCAGCGGCGGCCCCTGATGACCCTTCCTGTGCCTCAACACACCTATCTTCATGGTCACTGTCTGTATCAGTGACATCAGATTCCCTGCGGGGGGGGCAGCCTCACATCTCCACCTGTGAGGGGCAAACAGGAAACAGACTGTGAGACCTGTACAACACCGCTAAACAGTAAATACGTATACACACACACACACACACACACACACACATGTGCAGACATGGCCACATACACACATGCAGTCGACATACATGGCAACCCATACACTCCACCAGACAGCACCTACAGACAGCTCCAGCAACCCCATAGCACACACACAGTAGCAGGCGATGGTGCAGTACAGTATCACATACATACTTGTAATTACACACATGTCAACATGCAGGACATGTGGGGCTCAACAGCATGCAGTGCAACTGTAGTCAATCTCTGTTACCAGCATTATACATGGCTGTGATGCATGGCTTCTGTTTGTAGGTGATGGCCCTCCCCCTGGAACCCACTGCACCCATGTCCACAGCATTGCTGTGCATCTGTTCAGCACCCTGGCATGTACTGTGCACCATACCTCACGGATGTACACACCATTGCAGGATGTGTCTCTGTGTGTCAGGTGTGTTTCCGCTGTTGCTCGCAGCCTCTGTGTTCCTAGATCACATGTGGACACGTGTTTAGTGAATGCTTGATGTGTATTCACATATGTCATCATCAGTGGTGCATGTATGAGTGGTAGACTACCATTAGAACAATCACCGAGACAATGTACTGTACTTATGGTGAGTGTAGAGATCATTATTGACCATGATTGGGCCCTGGCTGATGCTGCCTATGGTGCACATAGGTGAGTACTGGTCTATTGGTCCTGGGGCCTACATAAGCCTAGCCACAGGGGTTCCCTGCCATGCACCACCGACTAATGTAATTCCCCTGTGCCCCTGTCAGTCTGTGGCACAGACATGCTACACAGGGTGTATTCCCCATTCCCCATCCAGTTGCCAAGTGTTTGTCAAGAGGGCCAATGAGTAGCATTGCCTGACATGTATGGGTAGTCTGTTCCAGTGTGTGGGGATTCCCCAGGACAGGGCTCTATTCCTCCAGTATGTTCTGTGTAATGTGTTGATTATGTTTAGGACCCTGGAGTGTGTGTGAGCAGAGGGAGTGGGATATCATTATATGTAGCATGTTCATCTGCTCTGTGTATGACATAGCTGTGTATGTTGGGCAGATGTCAGCTGTGCTTGGGCAATGTGCACTGGAGTGTAGCCACAGTTGTCTGAGATGGACTGTGTATTGCATGTGTTTGAAGCTGGTAATCCCATTAGTGAGGTATCTGCTTTGTCTGTGCATATGTACAGCATGCAGTATGGGTAGGTGTGTTAGATGTGCACATGGCCTACACCTTAGCTATGACCTGCACAGTGATTTGCCAAGCATAACCTTAAACCGTACTCACCGGCATCTGGCCGCTGCCTTGCTGGTATCCCAGAAGTACCTACATTGACATGGGATAGAGTTGATGTCAGTGGCCACAGCAGAGGCATTGCTACAGGGTGGCTGCAGTATTACAGTACAACAGCTGAAGTCCGCAGTACTACAGTTTATGCATTACTGCTTATCAGTACTACATAGCAACATACCCCACATCTCACATATGCATGGTCTACCTGTACAGATACATACACTACAGTAGTCTACTGATATGCCCTAGAACCTTACCTGCATGCTCAGTGTGTGATGTGTGGAGTAGCACCCACCTCCATGACTGTATAAGTCTGGAGCTCTTATGGGCGGGCATGTGCTACCAGGCTGATGAGCAGCTCCTCCATTCTGGTGGGGGGGGTGGATGTTTTGCCCCCCCCCCCTCGTTGCAAGGTGGTCACCCCGCACAGTAGCGGCACAACGACGTACTTGCCGGAGCAGGTGACTACAATGTTGGTGGACCTGCTCATAAGTACGGCTGTGCATCCCCACCTCACTCACCCTGTGGACCACGTCAGTCCACATAACTGTTCTCTCCTGGTCCATGCTTGTC